>NC_086062.1:9973387-10273387 GCF_947568885.1 Cydia strobilella | reverse complement strand
TGTGCCGTAGTACATACTGTATTGTTGTTTTAAAAAAAAACAACATAGTGCAGTAGGAGTAAGTAGTAAGACACTTTATTGCACAGAACAAGTACATAACGCAGAGAGAATATTCAAGACTAAGCTCAAAAAATGGCTTCTCGAGCAGGCGTTTTACGACCATAGGGAGTTATTCTCTAGAACATAGTTGTAAGATACTCTAATAATAACAATGCTATTTGTAATATATTTTAGGGTAGGGTGTATATTTTGGTGTAGGGTTGGAGCCGGCGTAGTTTTTATCGCGTATATATATATCTTTACTTGAATATAATTGTAGTGTATAAACCGATGAACCGATTTTGCATGTACAACCCCAGCCTTAAAGTTTGTAGTCTATGATTGTTCATTATTTTAGTATGTGGGTATTTTTGCACTTTGTAATTTTTCCTCAGTCACCCGTTGACCACGAACGCTGTAAAGGGTTCGAAACGTCGGGATGTATTATAAATTCAATATACGCGATATAATCCGTTTTCATAGTTTTATTTCATGAGTAACTATCGCGGTAACCGAAGACAATATTATATATTTTATCTTAATGTTGACATGTAATTAAATACTACCAATAAAATGAATATAATATGAATCCAAAAAAACGTGTAAAAGGCGAAATTATCCCCTAAACGGAGTTAATTTACCCCATTTCCTGGATTAGCAGGTGTAAAAGGACTCCTTTAAAAATCACATAAATAAGAGAAATGGACCGTTATTGCTTTTTTCCGTACGTATTAATGATTTAACGACATACAATATTTTTTGAAACGAATTTAAAGCACTTTTCTATAAGGAAAATACAATACATTATGTACAGACTAAAAAGTTTCTTCGGTCCCAACGTCCCAAGGCTAAACAATGACTCCATAGAGCGTCTAGTGGTGCAGGATAGAGCAAGCGGAACAAGACCGCGTAAAAGGCCACCTATGCGATGGACTGACCAAATCAAATCTGCCATGGAAGGGCCCCTGAAAGCATATGCCAGAATGACCTCCAACCGCGGAAAATGGCGAGAAATCGTACGGCAAGTAACATCTGTGCCTGATGTCACTAATGTCAGCAGTTGACCACGAGACTGCAAAGAGTACAACGACAAAGAAGAAGAAAAAAATGTCTACAGTAACCACTTCACTTCACAGAAAACAACACAAAACGATAACAACATTTACTCACAAAAAATACGAAAAACAACACACTGATTAATACTGCGAATTGACTAATACGGTTTTAATACAAGTTTTTTTGTGTGTTTTCAATAGATGCATTTTAAAAATACCATTTTACGGGTAGCAATGTGTTAATCCCTTGATCCGATTTTCTATAATGGTTAATGAGTAATGGAAACAATTTTGTTTGATACCAAAATCAATAATAGGGTTTAGTGGAATCCCCAACTAACACAAAAAACCCAGCAATAATGTTAAGATAACAATACATTTAAAGCCTATTAGACAATACCCAGTCTATTGAAGTAATTAAGTAGCAATGAAGGGAAACGTGTTAGTTATTAGCAGGCAAATCTGAGAAACAATTAGAGATATTAATACTGTTAAATAGCAGTCATTATATAATGCTGGAGATAGTTATAAAAGAGTAGGCGGATGCGTTCAGGTCATCATTTCGTTGTGTGTTGCCAAAAGAGAATCATGAAGTTCCTGGTAAGTTACACTTATATTTAACTGACCCAAGAAATTACTTCCCGATCTTCCCTTGAATAATCAAACAACCTAGAAGTTACAAGACTTTTGACGATTTTGAGAAACTTTTACATCCTGATTTATTATGAGAAATCTTAAATATTATACTTCTATAAACCTTTTAGTCCATGCTTAGGCTTATGATTCGTTTGCGTAAGGAATTCTATTAATAAACTATTAAAGTGTATGATTTTCTTGCCATCAAAACAAAATACAACATTTTATTTTGTAAGCCCTAACTAGACCCTTTTAAGCTGGTGTACCTCAAGGGTCTCTCCTGGGACCAATCTTATTATAATGTTTGTGATAATGAAATGAGTTATTAAAATCGCTTCAACAGGAGTACAGTGTAATATGGTGTACTGTTTCTCATCAAAGTTTAGTCGCTACTACCTAATTTTCAACTTACTACAACTTATATCGTTCTATTCTCAATTTTCGTTGTTTATTTCAGCTGCTCACCGTAGCCTGCGCAGTGGCCGTCTCAGCCGTGCCCTACGGCCCCATCTACGGCGGCGGCATGGGCATGGGCATGGGCATGCCCATAGGCGGCGGGCTAGGCATGGGTGCTGTCGGTGGCGGGCTAGGCATGGGTGCTGTCGGTGGCGGGATGGGCATGGGTGCTGTCGGTGGCGGCCAGTACGGCGGTGGTCAGCAGTTTGGTGGCGGCAGCTCTGGGTTCGGAGGTGGTTCTTCGGCGGGAGGTGGGCAGCAAGGATTCCAGCAAGGGGGACAACAGAGCAGCTTCCATCAGGTGAAAACATTTTACGATTATTTGATTTATATTGGGTACCTGGGAGCGAGAATCTCAAAGGCTCTGGTACACATCTATAAATCTCTTCAAAAGTCATTATAAGCTCCCGGCTTCCAGAATCTATTGTTTTGTATTTGAATTTATAACTTTCTAGTACAAACAAAAGTCTTAAAAAAATAAGTACAACGATAACACATCCAATAGGTGCATCAGGATGCAATCCCTTGGTTAGGAACGCACGGAATAGAATCCACAAAAGGTTTTTTTTTTTAATAAACCTTATTATTTCTAGGTAACATCAGCCCAGCAGTCATCTGGTGGAGCCGCAGGCGGTTCCTCCGGCTTCGGAACCCAGCAGGGCGGCGGTGGCTTCAACAACTTCGGGCAAGGGGCAGCCGGCTTCGGGGGAAGCGGCTTCGGCAATTCGCTAGTCGGAAAGTAGATGATGATGATGGCTGAATTTCCAATGAAAATTTTCTTCCAGATTTCAAGGATTTCGTTTAAGAAGAATTTAAGATATTTGATCAGATTGACTGACTTGAAGAAATGCTATTAATATTGGAGAACCAAAATGCAGAAAGAATCAATGGCCATAATGTTTGAGAATGTTACAGATAACACTTCAGAAGGGTTCAAATGTAATTCTCAAATATTTAGGTCGGAAATTCACTTTATTTATAAAAATGTTAGGGAACGAATCAATAAAGTATTATTTATACATTTAGTAATTTCACTGAATTCCTGAACTAACAAACATGTATTTATTCTAAGGACAAAAGTACGTTTAGTTTTTGGCTATGTTAATTAACCACTTAATAATTTTACGTTATTATACCGAGGCATAATAATATCAGCTGTTTACTTTGCTATTGATGGAACGTTAAAATTTAATTCAGCTAGTAAAAAAATTAATATTCAATATTACTAATCATTTGAAACAATAAATACTAATACGGTACCTACAGTCAATTGAATTGAGCTTTCGAATTAATTGAGTTACAATTAACTATTTTGCAAGAGCCAATATTTGCCAATCCTAAAGAGGATTATTATTATGTAGTGTTGTTGTAGATAATATTCAAAAGAGAATCCACAACCGAAATAGAAGGGAGCATTATACACAAAACTAACGGGAGTCATGATTAGATTGCGTATTTATTTCATGATTATTGCAATTTAATTATTTAAATAAATAAAAAGTAAATAGATCCAGGGATTAAAACTAACACTTATCTAGAGATAAATCAACACTTAAATTCGCACCCTGAATGAAAGGAACACAACTCAAAACAACATGCAAAATGCGATTTGCGTTGCCAAGGTATGACTCGAAGGAATTTATGTAAGGAAATGTATGTATGTATGTCATTATACATTTAAATTTATAACGCAATACCTTAATTAGGTATGTATATAAAGGATGGTCCAGAGATAGAGGCCGTTTGTAAATAGCTACGTAATAAAAATAATGTGCAAAAATTTAATCACGTATTCAGTTTTACTTTTATTTACAGTAAATATGCTAAAGAAATTACAACCCAACAGGACCTTGTTTAGCACATTTCAGTATCTTGGAGCGGAATCGATTGAAAAGTGATTTTCTAGATGTATTATGTGCCTTAGAAATCTGCTTCCAGATTCGCTTCAGCGCTGGAATGCTGTTAACTGGCTTATTATATAAAGCGACCTATTTCTGGACCACCCTTTGTTTTATTTTATATTATTTTATTTCAATCCTACTTAGGTTGTGTTTGTGGTTCTTTTAGAAGCAGTATTTTTTCGCTTATGAAAATTAGTTTTCATACTAGGCATAAGTGGATTGAAAGGAAATTCTATTTTACAAAAAAAACTTGGAGAAAAAAATACGAAACAAACAATACCTACGTGAACATTTCGACAACAACTTAATTACGAGTTCCGACTGTTTCAAGGCGAACTCCTTTCGTGAAATTAAAAAAGTCCAATTTGTTTGTGAGTGGGCTGGAGGCTGGAGGACTCTCCAAACTTACTACTCCTTATCGGATATTTAAGTACCTGGAAGAAAGGAAAGGTTTATTAGAATTATCTATGTCACAATCATGCAAGGAAAATATCATATCATGAAAAAATTAAAAACCATGAGTTTGGGTGGTATAGGCATAATTTAGATCATTAAAGTCAACGAACAATTAGACAGGAAGTTAGGCGGCTTAGCAACCAATTTTGTTAATGGTCTCAATATGGTCTTAATCGATCCTGTTTTTTGGGGATCAAATGTCTATAAGGGACCAATTGCATGAATGCATCACACAATTCAGAAATGGGTCTCATTTTTTTGTAACATCACGCTCCGCGATTGTTACGACATTTATGGTCCTAGCTAAATTGGTTGTTCCATATTTATGCTATGAAATGTCCAATTTAGAGCTATAGCCAAAATTCTCACCAAATTATACATAGGTATCTATTTATTTATGCAATTGTCATACAATTAATCTATTATTAAAACGTAAGCGATCGAATGATACCAATACGTTGAATTACGTTCAGTAGTTTGGAAGACAAAAAAAAATTGTTGATTTTGAAGCCTAGTATTTTGTAATCGTTTCAATAAATTTTTATATCCACTTTATTATAAAACTTTCTACTCACTTAAACAGATTGTATTATAAATTTCGACATGTGTCATCATCCCTATTTGCTAAATCCACTTACTTAGGTACCCATATCTAACTAAATTGTCACAGACAAGCTTGGACCGAACAATACATGTGAATCGTCAACCTTCAACACAACTATGGGCAGAATGATGTCATGCGACTCTTGACCGACATTGAATAGCTGCTTTATTTAAAAAAAAATCGGAGGCAAATATGCGTACGGCCCGCCTGGCCAGGGCCGGATTTCCGCCTAATAGGCGCCCCCACAAGGGGCTTGGGGACTAGGCAACCTAGGAATTGTTTAGCAATGGAGAAGGGGAGCCCCCTAAATTCTAAGTGTCCAAGTGCCTGGAAGTAAGTAATGTCAACGTGGTAAAATAGGAGCCAGGAAGGGCTGATGTCATATGACTTGACTGACTTGAGCGGTGGCGCGTTCATAGAACTCGATTCCCACCGGCTTGCCTGTTTCGAGATAACTGAGCAGGTTATTTTGCAAGTTTGGAAATTCTTCCAAACTTATATAATAACCTGCTGATAACAAAAGTACTTGGCTTGCCTGAATAGGCAGATCGGTATTTTGCTGACAACCTCATAAAGTATATATGTAATAATTCGATAGTAATATAATACTCCGATTTTTTCTCTTCACTTTTTATGACAGGAACTCGTTAAACATATTACGTCTACTAACATAAAGTCCTACTTATAAGGATCAATAACTTACATGCAATATTCAATTATTCAATACATTGCTTACTGAGTACAATGAATTCAGTCGATCGAAAAAATACCGCAATGTAACGAAAATGGAGCTTAAAAACCATATTTTCATTTTTCTTATTTATAATATCCCAAGAGGATTATAATAGGGGATAAAAATATGACCGCATTTTTACTGAAAACCCTTAGCCGTCAAAACAAATTACAACAGAAAATTACAGCATTAAAATTACTCATTTAAAAGTTTAATGCTTCACCTTCACCCGAATGCCGTAACAAATAATTTTTGAAGAATTTTGAATCTTATAACAAAGAGTTAAGGTCTAGAAATAGAAACGTGTGTTGTTAATAGGTATTCGGGCCGCGTATTTCCGTACACTAGATTATGTTTTGGGGAGCCATTGACACGTTTACTCCTGAAGTTTTAATAGAGCATATACACTGCGACGTGTAAACGTTAGTAAATATTTATATTTACTTTCGACAACCGAGAATGAAGGTAACAATAATACTATGTACTAAAATATGTACAATACAATATGTACTAAAATCAAAAAGACGCTATTCGCTCCGTTGTACTAGACCGAACTATTCCCTAATTATTCTGCTCTTAGTACATTTTGGTACACTACACGCGAAACGGAACGGGAGCGAGGAGTGACATTGACAGCAAAGCGATCCGAGATCCGAGTGATCGAACCATTCGAACTAAACCCGAGCGCGTGCGAAGACAACCCAACGGCTCACGGCTAATATGAGCGAGAGCACAAAGCCGTCACTCTGTTGCAACTGCGCGGGTGTAAGCGAGATAACAAATGTAAATTGTACAGTCGAAAGCAAAAATATCGATCCAGACAAATGGCTCAAAAATATGTGAACACGACTTTATTGTCTAAGGTGTAAGAGCGTACACATATTTTTTAAATTTTGGGAATGTATATATGTATATTTAGGCCCTTGACTGTACTAAATGTACTAAATGCCGAACTAGTACATTTGTGAGATTGTACTAAATAGTTTGGAGCGATCAATTCAGTGAACGAGCACACACAACTTGTCAATATTCTTGATCTGACTATGTTCAGTCACTAGACTTATATTGACCGGGACATAGACCGTGATTACCTTTTGTATAATTTATGAGCTCCCGATATTCACCCGTGAACATGATGCATGTAACTGCGTCGAAATATCGGGAGCTCATAAATTATACAAAAGGTAATCACGGTCTATATCCCGGTCAATATAAGTCTAGTGAAACTAACCGTGAATCATTCAAAACTCTATGTTCAGTCAATCGTGTTGATGTTAGTACAAAAGCCTTTAACTTGACTATAGAATCAAGAATCAAATGTTTTATTCGTGATAAACTTAAAACTAAAATTACATACAGAAGTAAAAGTTTACCACGAAAATGGTCTCGCCTCAGCATAATGCTGACCCGAAAGTCAGCGCTGATCTTCCGGCGGGACCATTTTGGGCCACGATCGCAGCCGTACGACATAGAACTAGGCATTCCACTAGTCTAGACTTCTAGAGCTAAAACCACTCCTAGACCTTCAGTTCCCTTTCACTTGTGTTTAGTTGCACTTGCAGTGAACTCATGCATACATTAATGCTTAAAACCGTTGCAAGACAATAGGAATAAATAAAACAGGTTTGCAAATTGATAATAAAAGGACTAACGCAATCAATAAGTAATAACGTTTATTTCAATGAAGAGTAACAGTTCTGTTGTTTTTATGATTTAGAATTTACTTTCTATATTAGATATCGATGACACTTAGTCGATATTTTATTAATCACTAGCGGCACGTTTTAGTCCCCGAAAAACCGGGCTATGGTTATCTTGTATAGCATTAAATAGTATTGCGTGAGGAGTTAGCGGGTAACCAGCGGTTTAATACAAAGAACATTACTTCTATTTACAACATACACAGTTTTAATAACAAAACTTTCATGAGACACAGACATATTAAACTCATTAATAACGGGTCACTCACGTATTTTAAGTCGAAAACGCCCTGAACCTATCCTGAAACATCCTGACGACGCTCTTCGGTACGGAGTGAAACATGTCGAGCGTTTTCGACTTAAAATACGTGAGTGACCCGTTATTAATGACTTTAATATGTCTGTGTCTCACGGAAGTTTTGTTATTAAAACTGTCTATGTTGTAAATTAATATGTTTAACATACACAGTACCTCGATATATTACTGTATATTGAAGACTTAGTTTTAGTATGTAGGCACATGATATTATGTAACTAATATAAGCCACACGACAAAGGCAAGTTGAATTATATCCTTCATGAAACCAATAATCCGTCTTGCGGTTCAAGGCCTGAATACAAATTAATATTAGATGTTAGCACTAGCTCGCTAATGACAAGCATAATCCCTGCGGCATGTCGCTAGTTGAGAACAAGGCCTAACTTGACAACATCGGTGTATATGTCGGCGGCCGATCGTAATATCAGCCCGATCGTAAAGTTCCTGTGTAGATAGGTAGATAGATAGAATACTCTTTATTGGCACACCTCAGTAAAAGATACAACTTACAGAAACAATTGATTAAACATAGAGGTAGACAACAGGCGGTCTTATCGCTGAAGAGCGATCTCTTCCAGTGTAATGTTTCAAGTTAACGGTAGTCACATTAAACCATGCAATAGACAGGCAGGATATGTCCGTTAGGTTGCCTTAGATGCCCGAAGGGCAAACTGTTCAGAAATAGGAGCCCCGCGTGGCGGGGCTTCATCGACTCACAGAACGAGACAATGATTTTCACTTTTCACGATTTGCCTAGGAATTCAATGATATAATGGTAGGTATCATAGTACACTACACATTGTTATTACAGCAGAGTTTGAAGATTCTACATTAATATTTGATCGCGTAGAGCACGACAGACATGTCAGCGGCGCGCGCGACTGAAATAGACCACCCAGACCTGCCTTGTGCACAGGGTGAAGCTTAACTGACAGACCACTGAAATAGGGCTGTTTTCTTACTGTGAAAAGACAGAAAATTCTAAAAATAAGAATAAACATATTTTCACGCTTTGAATTATTTATAAATAAACAAAAATTCATTAAAAAACGTTACACATATTATACGTGTATACTGTGTTTATTTAAAATCCTAAATTTAAAATTTTCCTGGGATGGCTAAAATAAATAAACGTAGGCGTACGCTTAGGAAAACCTGAGCCGCTTACGACTTTCTGGACACGTAAATCGCCCAGCGATAAGGAATTCACGGCACGGCCGGTTGTGTACTTGAGTGGGAGATATTTTGTTTTACCCGCCGATAACTCTTATTGTAATTAGGTAATCTCACTTTTAACTTTATATAATTTTTATTTTTCCTATGTACCACAACAATGTTTAAATGTAAAATGTATCCACGAATGCAGTGTCGATACAAACCCGATAGGGTTTCATGGCACTTTTCTGTCTGATGTAATGTAAGATTTTAATATAGAATAAATAATTTAAAAAAAAATCGGAAAGTAATTTTCCTATCTTAAAAAAAGGAAGTATGGATAGTATAGTTATCTAATCTAGACTAATGTTTTATGCAACAAACAAAGCTATCTTCAGGAAAAAAGAAGTATAGTTGAATTATCTAGCAGATTAATTCAAGGAATTTGCATTTTAATATCGCCCAGCTGGCTATTGTCGATGTTGGCTGAATATTGTCTGGCCTGGGCCTTATTAAACATATTGATTCCAGCCAATTTGATATTATTATTGGTCCCTGTAATCAAAATATTTTTAATGGTATTAGAATTTAAGTCGATGACCAAACATTGACTTTACACTCGGTATTCTTATTAACCCATTTAATTACTAAACAACCCAAACAACAAAAATTAAGTTTGTTTTTTAATTACAGCTACATTTCTAGTTGCATCAAATAAGGGTCGGTTTTTTATATGTCAATAGTGACGAAATACTCTTGTTAGATTCAAATTTCTGACATTTTATCAACAAGAGTGGTAAAGTAATTTCATGCAAGTATTGAATATTGTTTCCTCATGTTTGCTGGTTGAA
This sequence comes from Cydia strobilella, assembly GCF_947568885.1. Lineage (NCBI taxonomy): Eukaryota > Metazoa > Arthropoda > Insecta > Lepidoptera > Tortricidae > Cydia > Cydia strobilella. Next base: position 10,263,482 of record NC_086062.1, on the reverse strand, counting down.
TTGTTTTTTTAATCATTTATGATTTGGTATCATAAATACAGTTAATTGGCATTATTACGCTACTTTTTAGGGTTCCGTACCCAAAGGGTAAATACGGGACCCTATTACTAAGACTCCGCTGTCCGTCTTGTCTGTCACCAGGCTGTATCTCATGAACCGTAATAGCTAGACGTATTCTAGTTAAAATGTTCAGAGATGATGTATTTCTGTTGCCGCTATAACAACAAATACTAAAAAGTACGGAACCCTCGGTGCGCAAGTCCGACTCACACTTGGCCGGTTTTTTATAACTGTGCCCGAAGGATAACTAATACTTTTTCTTTTCCATACACGAGTGATCCACCCTAGTGAACATATTTGTGACTCCGTATATAAGCAACACGTTAATAACTTCTCGCAAAACTGAGCCTGCTAGCGTCTCCTGGGCTTACCAAAACTCATGCTTACCATGCTCTGAACTCGAACACCGTAATAACTGTACGGGGCCAGAGATCACGGTTAAACTGGTCTTATTTGTGAGAAATAATAACTCCCTTGAATATTTCACCAGGACGCTAATATGACAGTAATATGCCGCCGGGTTATTATTGCGTGCGCAAAATGCGTAGTTTCGGATAAATTTTATCCTTACGCTTATGCGCTTACGCTCACTCACAGTGCATCTCACTCTAACCAATATATCTGTAGACTATTTCTAGACGATAATTTCTCGAAATAAATGATTTCTCCGAAACTATTGATTTTCGCTGAACGAATATGGCCTCATATTCAAATTGAGGCCTAGTTTTCTCTCTAGGTTGGAAGTTCGGGAGTCGCTTTCGTAAAAACCTACGCCGATTCATGATGGGATTAGTTGCCAATCGAACCCTAGACTCCCTTGAGCCTTGATATCTAGAAAACTAAGTGGCAGTTAAACGTGGGTGAGATGATAAGAGCGTGAAATACGAAAACCCACAGGATTTGTACGCACTGATAAAAACAGCCATTAAGATTACATCAACACATACCTCATTACGCTAAACTGAAAAGCATGAGCGTAGCCGAAAACTCCGGAAACCTCTCAGGGCGCTTAAAAAAGACGGTTTTCTTGGTAAATATCGCATAACCATTAAGGTTATAGCGACAAAATATTACGTAACATACTCGTAATACCTATATTAACAGAAAAACATTTTATTCGTAAAAATCAAACATGTACGAACCACACAAGTCAGAGAGAACAACACGAATTAATAAACTAGTGGATGTGAAATGACTCCTATTTAGTATGAAAACCAGTGTCGCTAAACTCACACATTCATAGCCACGTTAAAATACGTCACACACTTACAAAATTGCTCTGATTCGTAGCAACTTTCCATACCAAAAAGTTATTACCGGTGGACATTTCTCGAACGAATATCAACTGTAGGCTACATGAGTGACGGTTTAAATCATAATGTCAAAGCTATATGACATACGACTCTTTCATTATCTCATTCATCTCACAAAAGCTCGCACAACGTTCACCTAATACAACTACTCAACACCAGATGGCGTTATTTTATATAATTTTAAAATCACTTACTTATTACAGGCGAGAAAAGGGCTAAAAAACCAGTATAAGTAAGGTCTAATTACGCATGGTTTGTTACGGATCTCACGGTCACGTTACACTGGTGTTTTCGAGACCTCTACACGCCTGCGAGTAGCTAACCGTTGGAACTTCTTTCCATTCGACGATATAGGGAGGGGACAGTGTAATCGGAGTGTTTTATCGATATTTGTGTGTTCAGTTAGGTATTGATATTTCATTACCGTATGTTTTAACACAATTAGATGATACTTTATTTATGATTATAATATAGGTAGTGATAATCGTGATTGTATGAAAAATAATATGTAGTACAGTACAACAAATATCTAACTAGAAATTTGTTTCTTATTAATTGACCAACTAGGTTGTTAATGTGAACATTAAATATATCTTAAAGTCAAACAGATAAAATCATAGTTCTTTAAAGGTCTATTAACTCGGTATTGCTGTTATTTTGTGATCACAAATCTGCAATTACTTACATAGGTAAGTATTCGTCTTTAACAATATATTTACTTGTAGCATCATTTAAGGCCAACCTAGACGGGACAACCTGATTAAATTGTCAAATTAATTGTATGGTGTGAAAGCATACATGAAACTGGCTCATCGATCCCACTTGATTTGATTGTAAGATTGTGACCTATCAAATCAGGAAGGGGGGCGGCAAAATTCCAATACTTCACGCTAGTTTGCGTGGTACGGAACACTTTTTATTAATTAAGTGAGCCCGAATGTCACTAATAATTACTAAATTAGTAACTAAGTTTTAGGCGTGTGGACGCTAGATGAGATGTATGGCAATTTTATCCCCAGAAATCTTTCTCTAAGAAATGCTCCTAGCAAATGGTGCTATATTTTTGCGGAAACTAATTTTCTTGCCCAGTAGCATTGACCCATTTATTTTTAATATCGGCATCTTGTGGTAACCTACAATAATGAATAATAAAGAAATAGAAAATATAAAACGTTTATTCATGGCACATTGCATGCATTGTACGCATAAGTGCATTAAGTACCTAGTCTAATTATATTAACGATGAAAATATGATGGGTGTAAAAAACAAAAACGTATGTAAAGGAATACGAAGGTTTGAAAGGTTGCCATGAAATGACCCCGACTTAACTTAGTGCTTGATGACCAGAGCTGCCATATTTACTAAGACATTGATTATCCCAAATAATAATTAGAAACGTGTCTAAAATAATAATTTATTACCGAACTACCAAACATCACTTGAAATATCGTAACTTTAACTTTATCGATATAAATATCGACATTGCGCAGCATCTGAGTAGCGAAGTTATTTGACATTTAGGATAGCGAATATTCCAGATAAACGTAAAGAATAGTGACAAAGGATTGTGAACTCTAAGTTCTAACTGATAAAATATAGATTTACTTAACGAACATTCGTAAATAATGCAATAGAAACAGATTTTTCATATTTATCGGATTATATTTAAATAAATAACCACCGGTGATAGGAAATACCTCCACGTGAAAGATTTTTTAAACCGCTGTGATTTCTGCAGCTTAATACTGCTCAATACGGCATTTTAAATTTAATTATCAATTTTTGTTAGACGAGCGTACGTACTACGTGAATGTCATTCGAGCATGAAGTTTACACAACAACTGAGCATAGTCTGTGCATAAAGTGAGTCGGTCGCTACTAACTGTCGGATAGACGGGAACGCCCACTTGCCATCTCCATCCTACTCCGTGGAGAACAATAATTAAGCGTGCATCACGAATATGACAGAACAATTCATTCTATGTACGTCCCACTGCTGAGCACAAACCTCTAACACAAGAGGGATAAGGCTATGTGCCCACGCTGGCGCAAAGCGAGTTAGAATCAAAGGGAATGTATGTAGGTTTTTCTTCACTAAAACGCTAGTGGTAACTTTCAAATCATATTCCGTACAAGTCTCGAAAACTTATTAGCGGGAGCCAGGATTCGAACCCGTGGCCTCCAGACTGAAAGGAGGACATCAGAACCACTCCCGCTAATAATAGGTGCATAGTTTAATTTTGAAAAATAGATTGTATCGAATAGGAATATATAGTATTCAATTTTTTTCTTTCTGTACTCGAAATTTTAGAACATTGATAATAAAAATTCCGATATAAATTTGATACCTACTGCCGAAAACTAAGAAGGGTTGTGTTGGACGGTTTAAGTGTTTAACCCACATTCGACCGCCAAAGACAACAACTGACGCGCGCGCTACAGCCCAATATCAACCTTCGTGCGTTCCGGCAAGGTTCAAGATGACGCGCGGCACACGATAGGGGTGGCGTTTAAAGGGTTAAGTAACATTTAACCAGGCCCCTATTTCACCACGGTGACAGGTGCGACAATTGTCGAAATAACTATTACTGACGTCACAGTCCTCCTTGGGCTTGGGTAACCGCTTACCATCGGCCGGGCGGTGTACTTGTTTGCCACCAACATTTTAATTAAAAAAAAAACTTAATTATATCGCCAATAAATAAGTACTTATTTTGGGAAGCTAATGACAATTGTCACAAGAAACACGACAATTGTCACGAAATTCCGACACAGAACTCATTTCCTGTCAAGAATTACCGAAAATTCTTTTAAATCTGTGACAATTGTCATCATCATCATCATAAACTTACCTGTTTTTTGCCGATATAATAAAGTTTTTTTAAATAATACAATGATGGTGGTAAACAAGAATACGGCCCTCCCGATGGTAAGCGGTAACCGTAGCCCATGGAGGCCTGTGACGTCAGCAACAGTGATGTCGACAATTGTCGCACCTGTCACCGTGGTGAAATAGGGGCCAGAAATAAGGCTCCAGCATCCGTAACTTTCGGACACACAAGGGACATATTTTTGCTCATTACATCAATTAGTTTTTCATTTGCTTGATGCTGCTATTATGACAAATTTGTATCCCTTCTGCAAATTTTACTACGTCCTTAATGTAGTTTGTTAAAGTCATCTGAACATCCATCACCATGATGTCACCGACAACATTATGTCATCAATGTCATCATATATTAATGTTGTTTTAATAAATTAGGCACTATTTCTAGTTAGCGTGTGAATGTTGACACATATATAAAGGGTTTAATAACATTATAGAATAGTCGTTATGGCACACCGCAATTAAAGAAAACAGTACGACTGGTCTGGCCTAGTTGGTGACCCTGCCTGGACGCCGATGGTCCTGGGTTCGAATCCCGGTAAGGGCGTTTATTTGTGTAATGAGCACAGATATTTGTTCCTGAGTCTTGGGTGTTTTCTATGTATTTAAGTTCATTCATTCATTTATTCCTTTATAAAACATAGATTTACATGTCAAATACAGTATTTCATTTTTACAACTATTTACATCTAAGTTACATAGCAAAACACATCAGTATGAATATAATATTAGGTATAATTATGTCGGGTAGGTACAATTATTATTTAAAATTTATTATTTATAGGTTTAAATGATTACAGTAAGTTCATATAAGTATATCATATCACATAATTATGGTTAGTTAAATTCTTATTTTATATTTCTATAGCTTGGGATTGTGAACCAGTTCGAGTGTTTATATATTATCTATATCGTTGTCTGAGTACCTATAACACAAGCCTCCTTGGGCTTACCGTGGGACTTAGTCAATCTGTGTAAGAATGTCCTATAATATTTATATTTTAATATAGAAAATATATAAGTACAGACTAAAAACAGTTGATTAAAGGTGAACAGCCGGGCTAGCACATGACAGCCGTGAGAATATCTCGCCGCGACATAGACTACCCGTCCCCCTTTAATTCATACAGTTAGTAAAAGACGGGCCTACTGTAGGCCGAGCACATGATTGACGCGACAGTATCTCGCCGCGAGATAGACTACCCGTCTTTTACTAACTGTATGAATTAAAGGGGGACGGGTAGTCTATGTCGCGGCGAGATACTCTCGCGGCTGTCATGTGCTAGCCCGGCTGACGCTATTATTTTATCGATAAAGGGGCCCACAGACTATCAGACCGCCGGACGATATCGGCCTGTCAGTTGTTCGGAACTGTCAAATTTTTGTTCCAACTGACAGGCCGATATCGTCCGGCGAACTGATAGTCAGTGGGCCCCTTAAGACCGCCCCGCCTGTAAGCGAGACTAGTGAAATCTAAATCGAATAGTTCATGGCCAGTACTTTAAACTAGGAGAAATTTCGGATGAAAGAAGCGCCTGAGGGGCTACCGCGAAAACCGAAATTCTCAAATTGCGGGGATCTTTCTCTTTTACTCCAATATAGGCTTAATTAGAGTGACAGAGAAAAATGCCCGCAATTTGCGAACATCGATTTTCGCGGTTATAGCCCTGGCTTCCGTACCTCGTTAGGTGGACGACATTCGGAAGATTGCGGGTCAATTCTGGATGAGATAAACTCAGGACCGGGACAAATAACTTATGCGAAGAGAGGCCTATGCTTAAATGGCTCGAAAAACACATATGCAGTCTCATAAGGTGGTAAAGATGTCCAGTATATATAGGTAGGACCGACGTATCGATAGGTTCAAGTTAATTTCCCTGGAGACCCGGATCCGGTCCACGATAATTCGATGATACGTTTTGTTAAATAGTTAATATATAATTTATTATTAAAGGTCGTTTCGGACATAAATCGTCGTCGTTTTGAGAAAGTAAAGTAAAATAATGATGCATACCTACGTAATGAAGAAAATAGCGAATTTTTTTTCATACTGTGTAGTTTGATCTTAATTTTACAAGCTTTTTACGGAACCACGACGTCCACGACCAAAAAGAAGAAGATTAGCGTTTTCTGCATTCGCGGCATACGTCATAACATAACCACTACAGGCGGACCACGCTTAGTTTTCATGCCAAGTGCTAAGTATGGAACTTAACTGCGTCCAGACTGGCAAGTTTGTGCAAACTTAGCGTGGTCACAGTATAGCCACCCGAGTCACGGCGTTATGGGTCGTGTTTATTCTTTCGTAGGTACTAAGTATATGACATATATCAGCTCGTACATTTTAATATAACTAACAGCACCAGTAAATTTACTTTAACATCAAAACAGACAGAATCCCAACCCAACTAAAACCACAGCATCGATCATAATCAGAATTGCATCTATGCAGATGCGCCGCACCGCACCGGCGCGGTTTTCCCGGTAATCCCGGAAAATTCCGGAATATAACCGGAAAATTCCGGCTCGAACCGGTTTCCACCGCATAGCGGTGAGCGGGGGAACGAACTAGTTTAATATACTGATGATTTTATGGAAATAATAGCTTTACCCAGCGATTTTGCGAGCGTAGAAATCTGAAGTGAATATGTATCTTAAGGGTGCGGTGGATACAGCCAGCTGTTTTTGAAAAATCGTAGCGCTTTTTTAGATCATAATAATCATTGATGCAAGAATGCAAGATGCAAGAAACACGGTTGCCAAAAAATATGAATAGCAATGTCTTTCTTTAGTAACTTCATCGATTCGAAACCTGACCATCTAGCTATAGAGTTGCGTTCTCGCGCGCGACTCCATACATCTAGCGCGACTTCAAGTATGGACTCGCGCGCGAGAACGCAATTCATGCTAGACGGTCTGATAAGACAACTTTCGCTCGATAGAAAAAATCACGTACGTAGGTCTAAAAAAACGAATCATTAAAAATTTGTAACTATTTTTGCACAAAAGCACAGAATAAGTAATAGGATTATCATACAGAACGGCCACGCACCGCCCCGCCCCGATTCGAACTGCCCCGCGACAGCAGATTGACGGCAGTTTGCCGGCCGCTCAGTACTGTTTTAAAGCAACTTACACAATGACAAATGCCGTGTACAGACGTGCCGTTCACACATAGAAACGCAAGTGATTTTTGATGTATAGCGTGTCCGTCCTGTGACAATAGCTATTAACATGAAAATTGCTTCCAAAAATGCGTAATGTTATGTTATTTTTGATCAAAGTCATTGATAACTTTTTTGTTAAACATAACAACGATATCCGCGATCCCATCACTATTTTTTGTAACTTCTATTAAAGGTGCAAGTAAAAAGCGGTATAGTACCTATATATGGCACGCAGCACGGCCGTCCGCTCTGTGCTCAGTGAGCTTTTTTCGGAGAAGGAACTGAACTCACGGCGCCTTAATAATCCCGTATTAAATTGAAATGAGGACGGAAATTTCAGAGGATAAATTCTGGGATAAAAAGTGTGACAACAATAAAGACTTCTTGTTTATGGATAGGATTGTCCATGGTTCTTGTCTATGACCTTGGGTGACAGTTCTGTCAGTGTTTTAGTTTTAGTTTACGGGTTTTGCAAATAAAAGTATTAGTTAATTACCCATTCAAAAACATTCACATATAACAAAAAGTATCATAATGACTCTTTCAGGAATAATTGTTATAAACCATAATCTGTAAAGCAACTAGCCTATTTGGTAAATTTCGTTATCTGCCTGTCTATCGATCGAATATGCAAGAGTGATAGAGAGGTAAAAACCGAACTTTCGATTTTCGTGTTTCGCGGTAGGCCCTGTGTTTGTGCTAGTGACGCCCTCTACGCAGAGTTTTGCGTAATATATTAACAAAACCACTTATGTTTCTAACTGTTAAGAATTAATGTTGCTTTGCATGCGTCCGATACCTACGCTCAACAGCAACAAAAACAGGTCACTTTGCATATAAACTTCTATATAAACTAACCAGTTTTAATAGCGCCCGAGTGTAAAAACGATCGACCAGTCTTAACGGTCCGCCATTGCAATTTGAATATTGCAACTAAATTATTCATTTGACAAAACCTCGGTTTGCTACGATATGAAACTGTTAATCAAGATTGGCGCTTTAATAATACACTCTAGAACAATGAAAAAAGTTTAATTTGTAAGGAAAATAATACCGTACGAAGTGACCCGTTTTATGGCTCTCGGGTGTATAAAGGATAGCTGGATTACGCTTAGTTTTAATGAAGGTTTCTAGTTTGTAATTCAATTCTATTTGTTTTCATTTTCATTTTTCATTTTCAAAAAACAGAAAGCGACAAACAAAAACAGACAGCAATACCGATAACTAATAGCGGTTATGACACACTCAAAATGCCGCATTATAGGTGAGTCGTATCGGCCCGCTACAGTAGCCAGGATGGGGTTGGAGCTGGCCCGCACTCTGCAGAGCACCGAGGCAATTCTCTTGCGTATCCTTTAATTATGTTAAAAATAGCGTTATAATTAAGACTGACATAGAATAGTACGGTTAAAAGCTTTGAACAGTATTTTCAGTTCATCATCAACATTATCATCAATTTGTACTGCCAGACACAGGCCTGTTATTGTACAGTCCCCATCAGATATATGAGAGCGGCCAAGGTGTTCACAAATATCTAAACAAAGCGCGGATGTTGTGAGTGTTGCGTGTCGGACTATTGACAATAATTAACATTTATGTGTAAGTAGGTGGTTTGAAAATGTGATGTCTACCCCAAACTTTAAATGCACTTTTCGTGGGGTAGTCACACAAATCTCTGTTTTGACATTTTGCTGGGAGGTCAGTTAGCCGCGACCACGATCAGTGCAACATGTGTCGAAACGTCGATAAATAAAGGTAACAAAATAAATTCGCGATAGACCCGATTGTAAATGTGATTTAATATGTGTTCAAAACGCGAAAGTTTTAAATGTTATATCTAAACAAAGTCTCTATCATCAAGACATTGTGGATGTAGGAACCTACATCCGATATCGGATCAGACATAGGTACATATTGTATTGTCGTGTACCTATTTAACCACACGACATGGTGTACCAAATATCATCACCATGTCCATTAGCTACTCTTGTCTCTACTGCACATTTATAGTTGATGCACATGCAACGTTGGACAAAGTTGATTAACCACGTCGGATGCACTCCGTGACGCGACTAAAACGTTGCAGGGGTTAGGAAGTTTAGATCAATGTCATCGTAGATGGCGTTGATATGGCGGGTCCCACGTCTAAATTGCGTTATCGAATTGTATATGTAAATCACAGATAATATCTCAATTGTACAGTCAACTAATTTGATTTCGGTGCCACTTCGTTATGCATTACGATATGATAAGTAGCTCGGGCTACAAACCGACAGAGTTGCATAAATATTTAGATAAGATAAAGATAAAAGACATTTATTCGTGACGATCACAACACAAGTACGAACATGTACAGACAAAAACAGCAAGAAAAGAAGAGATCATCAAGTGTGCATCACGAAATGGACCCAACTCAGCATAATGCTAGCTATAAAGCCAGCGCTGGTCTTCCGTAGGGCCCATTCGGTGATGCCACGACAGATAACACACAAAGATACATATTAAAACATTACAAAGCTACACACAAAGAATACCTAATTATATACAAACATATTAACCAAACCAAAAAGATATACATGAAGAGCACAAACAAAAATAAAAAAACAAGTATACAAGAAAAAAAAAGAAAAACATTCAAGAAACAAATAAACAAATCCATAGACAATTAATAAGTATGAATGCGACCATACCATACCATATTTGGGGCATCTGCACAGTTTGCCCCTAAATATTTTATGTTGGATTTATGTTGGTAGAATTGATAGACTAAAGTCGGCAACCGGCCAACTGCCAATTCGAGTGTAACCCTCATTTGCGGATTATCACAAATAGAGCCTAAATGGCAACATGTCTAATATTAAAGTATCCAGGATTAGTCGGGCATAAATGCTTCCTCTTCTGACATGTGGAAACAGACCGTGTTTAAATACATCATTACAAAATATACTGAGACTATCATATCCATGTTATCAGCTAATACTAAACTTCAAAAAAAGATAACTACATTCTACATATTCTTCATTCTTCATTCTATTTTTTTATCGCGTATATATATATATCTTTACTTGAAAATAATTGTAGTGTATAACTCGCCTTATGAACCGATTTTTCATGTACAACCAGCCTTAAAGTTTACAGTCTATGATTGTTCATTATTTTTAGTATGTGGGTATTTTTGCACTTTGTAATGTTTCCTCAGTCACCCGTTGACCACGAACGCTGTAAAGGGTTCGAAACGTCGGGATGTATTATAAATTCAATATACGCGATATAATCCGTTTTCATAGTTTTATTTCATGAGTAACTATCGCGGTAACCGAAGACAATATTACATTCTACAGGTTTAGTGGCGTCATTGATAATTTATGTTCAAAACAGTAAACAAAATATACAATAAAAAAAAAATTGAATAATCCGTTATTGACAAGACTGGCTGGTCTCTAAAACAAAAAATTATGTCCTAAAAAATTATAATTCATGCGCGCATGAAAAATAAAACATCGCAACAATTGGCACCGGCAGGCACATTCTGCCAACATTGAAAATTTGTTTAATAAAAAAGTTACGCCAACAGACTGTTTCATTTTTGGCAAATTAGTTGACTTTGGTTTTCGAACGCATTCCGGTTGAAATTGTGTTTTGTACCTGAAACAAAAAAAAATATCATTAGGCATTGTTTTGCAAAAAAACATAACTTATTTATAATGTATTAACTATATTAATAACGGGTCACTCACGTATTTTAAGTCGAAAACGCGACGTGAGTGACCCGTTATTAATATATTTAATATATCTGTGTCTCACGGAAGTTTTGTTATTAAAATTACTTATAATGGTAGGGAGCCTAAGAGGGGAGTTTAGTAGTTACTCGAGCGTGTTAGATTAAGATACGAGTGATAATCGTGCTCCCCGTATAGTCCACCTTAACCACTTTTAGCCGTCTATGTTGGTCCGTTAGTTGGTGGGGGGTTGGTAGGCATTAAAAAAATCGTTCAGTCGATTGTGGATTTGGTTAGTTTGGTCCACGTTGATGATAGAATTGTGCTAATAATAATCTAAAAATTATTTGTACGCATTTTCTTAATCTGACGAATAATATGTTTCGAACTTGTAACCGTCAGATTAAGAAAATGCGTACAAATACTTGTCAGATTAAGTATTAGCACAATTATAGCATCACCGTGGAGCTAACTAAATCCACAATCTTACTTAACGATTTTTGTATTAGCCAACAACTTTAACTAATAAAGAAAAGCCTTAGATTCATATAGATTTTCACCTTGTATATTTTACTGCATCTTTGGAAACACAAATTGCCCTAGATGCGGAAGTTAAGAAAAAGTATTTATATAGCAGTTAGCGAGACAAATACAAATGGAGTGAGCTGATGGGCGTAATTAATAAAATTAGACAAATTGGGAACATTTGCGTGGGTCGCTCCGACGTCAAATTAACTTGTTTTTTGCTGGAGATTAAATTCGATAAGTACGGAATTAAAGTGCCGCCGCTGGGCACGTAAAGTTTCGTACAATGTTCTATTACTATAATTTCTTTTTTTAAGTTTAGAAAAGCAGCGCGTTTTCCGTCTTGCATAAAAACTAGAACGTATTTTAATAAATGTAGAATTAATAATTGAAATTAGTAAACTTACTTTAATATTCCTCAAAAACGGCGGCAAGAATTGTGGGCGAAGCGACCATTGTTTTTTTATTTTTAAATAAACGAGGAAAAAGTTGTGGTAAACTTGAGATGCCGTCAAATTGAGTAATTAAAGGGTAATTTGAAACGAGAATAATATTGTCGAATTTTGGGGATGCTGAAAATACCGTAAAGTTTAAGATCTTAAACTAACAGTTTATGTTGTTTCTTAGTTCATAGAAAACATTAATAGTAGCCCAACCCAAGCTACCCCATTTTGGAATATGACTTGACTCTCATGTAGGCAGGTATCCCAGACCCACCACTAACAAAAGGTTTTGGTAGGTATTTTTAATACCGGTATTAATTGCGCTGGACAAGACGAGTCCTTGAAGTGAGGCCCAGAGGGCCTAGCGCGAACCACGTTTGACGTGTTGCCTCTCTGTCGCACTTATAAATTCGTACGTAAGTAATAGAATTGAACGTTCTAATCGCGACAGCAAAGAGGCAACGCCAGAAACGCGGTTTATCAGGGCACTTTCACTTAAAAGTGTACCATTTACTTTTGGTACCATCAACGAAATTGACAGCGATGACATCTCTCGTCAACGCTGCATGCAGCAATAGTGTAACGTTAAAGTTGACTGTATCAAAATAGTTAATAGGCGACCATGGCACATGACTAAAACTTCCCCACATGGTTAACTACCATACTTAGTTTAGTGCCAAACAACGTCAATAAATCTGCGGTGAAAAGTTTTGAAATGCCTCGGAAATATTAACCACGGGGTTAGCCGCATAAATTAGGTTGTTGGAACGGAGTTTGGACCTAGGATAAACTTTATGCAATACTAAATTTAGGAGTGTGAAGAAAAAGGGGCGTCGTACAATTAAATTGTGCTGGAACATAATAAATCTCTCTGTAAATGTTTGCCTATGATTTGTTGCTGATCCTTAATTTAGATTGGGTCACTTTGGCTTGACCGGAAATCCTCTAACATAGTAACCCGTTTTCGTTACTTTTAGTGTAGATACTACGTGTTTTCGGTAAACTTCTGTAGAGTTCTATAAGATTCTATACCTAACTTTTTATTCTGCGATTTTATCTTGCAGCAAGAGATTTTTCGGTTAAAATATCTTGGTGCAAGATTAAATACATCTGTGTTATCAATGTCAACGAATAGGTATAGGTATTTTAATGTATTTTTTTATGAAATTACCTAATTACTTAAATTGCCTATGAAATTGTTTGCTGTACAATTTCACAGTAAATGTTTAGAATCTTCAGTGACCTTCTAGTCTAAATGACCGAGTGTTAGCGAAGGTCTCCGTTTCAGCTTGGGCAAATGCTTTCGTATGTCCGGATGTTCTCTGCATGTCGCATTCATTAACCGATTCTCGTGTAATTTTTTAAGCAGGTTAGGTAGTTACATAAAAAAAATCTGTCGTATCGTTTTTAGGAAAATTTTCAAAACGGCGGAATTTGGCATAAAGGACTTACGCGCCAGTAGGGTCCACAATGACCACAATAAAGGCACTTAAAAGTATTGTGAGTTCGCTGTGATAACGATTCAAGGAAGTAAGTTTTTTTTTACATTTTTAGGGTTCCGTACCCAAAGGGTAAAAACGGGACCGTATTCCTAAGAATCCGCTGTCCGTTTGTCTGTCTGTCTGTCACCAGGCTGTATCTCATGAACTGTGATAGCTAGACTGTTGAAATTTTCACAGATGATGTATTATGTTGCCGCTATAACAACAAATACTAATAAGTACGGAACCCTCGGTGCGCGAGTCCGACTCGCACTTGGCCGGTTTTTAAGCTTATCGCGAGGTCTACAGCTTACAGAGCCTCTAGTGTTAGAACCACCAACTAAAATAAGATTAATGAACAACCCCAAAATCGGAGTATTTCACCCAACTTCCGGGGGACAGTATTAAACAAATTTAGTTTTCTTAAGGGCGAGCCGTACTAATCTAGTGTAAGAGCTTATAACGCCCTTAAATCCCTTAAAATGGCCTATTAAATTCAGGGCAAAGTCGACACTTTGCATTTAAAACTAAAGTTGGCGGGACGGCATTAAGTAGAAGGGTTAAGTAGGGAAGGGATGGTTGTCGTCAGTTTCTGGACTAGTGCTGTGCTGTGTGACCGAAACCGAAATGTAATTTTGTTTTTAAGTTAAGAGACGTTTTTTGGGTAATATTTATATGGCGTTATTCATAAACGCGTTACTGGCCTGAATTAGCTATGAATCGTTTAACTTTATTTGTCATTTTGACTTATGTATTTGTAAGAAAGGCATAAAACATAATTTAAGTAAACAAGTTTGAGAACAAATCAAATTATTTTATTAAATATTTTGATCAAAGACGCCTAGTCTTACTAAGATGGCATATAGTCGAGAAATTCGGACGTGCACCGCCGTGGCGGGGTGGCCTAGGGGTTCATGGCGTTAGCCGCGATAGCTAAAGACGCCGATTCGAATCCGGCCTTCACCACTGGAGGGCTTCGTCACTTTTTCTTTAATATATGACATCTATTACAGTTTATAATTTAAGTAAATCAGGTCCGTAAAGTTTTATGAATAAGGGGGTTTATAAAATTATTACTTTCGTTTTTTTTAGATCCTGACTTGATGACATCCTGGGGTTCTAAAGAAACTGGGGACTCTTTAAGTAATTGTTTTAGGTATTTTATTAAACTCGTCCTGCGTGAATTAGCTCTCGGATAGCACCATTTGTTGAATTGTATCTAAATAGTGAAACTGGTGATTAAAAACCAAAATATGATGGCATAGTGTATTAAGAAATGGGTTCCCTTTTTACACACTTTTATTTAGCTTCATTATGTAAATTTGTTTCTGTGTGTAAATGTTTGATTCAAGTCTTTTAACTTAAATTTGAACCACTTCCTGATATCTGATTCAGTTGAAATTTGGTGTACTTCGGTAATTCCAATGACAATGCAATAATGTGCTAACATGGACCTGATCTGATGATGTAGTCAGAAGGTAGCCAAAGAAACCCCTTAATGGAAAAAAACTCAAACACATCGAGTTTAGGCTCATTAGAAAGCTCTCGAGAAGTATATGATAGACATGCATATGAAACGTACAGTCAGGAATAAAAATGCGTCTCGAAAAATATTACAGTTACTTGTTAATGATTATTTTAGTTACTCGGTAAGCGTGTCCCATCACTACTCGACCCAGTGGCCTCGTACAAACCCGGGAGGTATCCTAATTAGTTTACCTAACCCGTGTTAACACTATAGGGCGAGATTGAGCTAGATTTGCCATTCGCTTAGTTTTCGGTTAAATACGTGTAGGTACAGTCCAATGTCAAAGACCATTTGTGTCTAGCATAATAATAGCATATTTACATAATACAGTATCATAACAGAACTGCCGTGAAACACAGAGATATTAAATAAATATATTAAAACGGTTCACTACAGAATACGTCAGTGATCCATTTTAATATACATATTCGAATTATAGATAAAAAAGTTAGCTAAGGCCCTTCTTACAAACATTAATTAATCTTCATGAAATATTAATCGTGACAGGATTACTAAAACCTCTTAGCAAAGTGAATAATAATAATGGTACCCGGGTAATGGTATGGGAATTGTATTGACTACCTATTATTACGTGTTATTTATTGTTTTATTTTATTTTACTTCAATTGATAATAGTTATTTTAAATGAATTGTGATTAAACTGACATATACTTACTAATTAATATTTATGACATGTAAAATTTGTAATTTTATCAATAAAGGAATAGGAATATGAATATGAATTGTTACAAATTACTAGATCATCTTGCTCATGCGACGTCATATATCAAGTCACGTCTAGGGTTGACATATGTCTGGATTTCCCCTAACATGTCAGGATTTTTGGTCCTTTGTCAGGGTTGCTGGGGAGACTTGGCGAGTGTCAGTATTTTTTAGAAACCTCATTATAAACGTCAAACTTCTATGAAATTATGGCGTATAAATAACACTGGCACTGCGTGTGCTGTCAATATCTCTGCAGACTTTTCTTGGTCTAATTCTAGTCTCATTACTCTTATACTAGACTTATATTGACCGGGATATAGACCGTGATTACCTTTTGTATTATTTGTGAGCTCCCGATATTTCGACGCAGTTACATGCATCAGGTCAATATAAGTCTAGTGAAACTAACCGTGAATCATTCAAAACTCTACTCTTATACTGCCACACGGACCGGTTTTAGCTTCGAAAACATCCCTTAAAGTTTTCTTGACAAAACGAATCCGTCATAAAGTTAAAAGATATCCAGTTTTCCATATGACAACCTTAGTCGCGCCGATCTATTCCCACAAGTGATCAAAAAGCCGTTATTGCTAGCGCCTCATATTCTTAGATGATACCCACGATTTTCTTTGTTCAAACAATATGGGCATTTTCTATGAAAAGGGACCTTATTGTCGATGGCGCTTACGCCGCACAGCGTCGCGCGGCATTGTATTTATATCGGAGCATCGTTTATAGGTACTTATATGTATTAATATTTATAGATGCTAGGAAATAAAGGATTCTGGTCAAGTAGGTAGTTACACATGAAAATCTATTGCCGGCGCGTCTCATTAAAGCACCTATAACGTGATTTTTCGCAGCCTATCATCAAGAACACAATAGTAGTTTATACGACTAGGGCATAAAGTAACCCATTTTATCTGACAAAACACTTTTTACTGGATTTAACTCCAACAAGAATTAACCTAATAAAGTGTAGTAAAGTGCAGTTTCCACAATTAGTACTGGCGAACTCTTTTACATAAAGTAGCGCTATCGCATGCATTTCGGCCTTATGCATATGCAGTGTTTAAATTAAGGACTGTGTGTCGGTTAAAACTTGGATTAGAATTAACCCTTTCACTGCACATGGCCCGAAACCGGTAAGTTGTAAACACAGTAGAACCCGCTTAGTACGACCACGTTTAATATATTTTAAAGATAATCTATTTAGATATCTATTTTATTTATTCTACAGATAAGATAAAATAACGTTCGGGGAGCCCAAGAGGGGATTTTTGTAGTTACTCGAGCGCGTCAGATTAAGATATGAGTGATATCTTGCTACCCCATGGAATCTAACTTTACCACTTTTAGTCGTCTATGTTGAGCAGTTGGTTGGTGTGGGGTTCAACAAATCGTTAAGCAGATTGTGGATTTGGTAATTTTAGTCCAAATTAATGCTATAATTGTACTATTACTAAATCTGACACTTATTTGTACGCATTTCCTTAATCTGACGACCACAAGTTCGACGCCCAATTTTCACATTGTACCGTTTTTTTAACCCTCCGCCAACCCCCCGAAATTTAAAAAAAAATTGTAGACGCTATCCTGCTCGCTGGAAAAGAAAACTTTATATTTACTTTTTTCTTCTTATCAACTAATCTTTCGATTCCAATATTTCCGATAGGTCTCTATGATGATGATGAGGATATGAGAAAGAAAGGAGTGAGTGCTGAGGTGACGAAAGATAGAGGAGAATGGAAGAGAAAAACATGTTGTGCCGACCCCAAATAACGTGGGATAAGGGCAGGAAGAAGGGAGGTCTCTATGACGCTCGAGTAACTACACATTTAGATTTCCTTAGATTTTCTAACTTGTTTCATATCTTTCTTACAGTTAATACGCTTTCTTGCTTAAGATGCGTTTTTGATGTCAGATTTCAGATTTAAAGAGAAATACAAAGATAAAAAGAAATTAAGCAGTACATTGGAACTAGGCACCAAAATGCAGCCTTATCCCTCAGAATCGATCTATTCCAGAGTCCAGACTTTCGGTAGGTTATGTGAAGCTTCTTGCATGGTTACTCTAAATTATTACCAACACAACAATGGAGGTACTTACAGGTACTCTGACTTAACCAGTCCTTTGCGATGCGTCCTCTTTGACCGCCTCAACCCAAGTGAACGAGTCTGTCCCCGTTACTCCGTGCCCCACCATTAGCTAAAACTACCGTGTTGCCAACAGTATAATGTTACTTTCCCAGCTACCCCTGTATTAATCGGGGTAACGTACTAATGTTGCCACAGTAGAATTATTATTTAACTGCTATCTTAAATGTTAACATAAATAAATCATGACAGTTACAGGTTACTTATGAATAAAGTATGTCAAAATCGATGTTCCCGCCCGAATTTTGGACATTTGCGGCAGCATTGCAGTCGAAAGAAATATCGCGCCGCAGTAATGCTTGTGCAGTCTAAGTCCGAACGGTACCTTTATCCAGCAGGGAGTGTCGGATGACGGTAGCGATAGCGGAATGCGGGCAATGCGGTCATTCGCAACTGTAGGTACAGTGCTTATGCCACCACAAGCATTATTTACATACGTACACACGACCTTTGCCCCGTTTACCTACTTTGGCATACTTAAATACAATCCATTACGAGGGTGTAAAGCTAGGAATTACGGTGCCATTGTAGGTAAAATCCGCCGCAAAACATGTTTTTTTTTTTTTTATTGAATAAGGAAGCAAATTACAGTGTTTTAGATCATTACAAGACCCATCGTAGGCAAAACCTTATGGAGGTTTGTGTGCCGATGGGGAGTTCGAGAATAACATAAAGAAAAACAATATTATATCCTATATCCTATATCATCATAAATATGATTCTTAGTATACATAGCTTGTGTCGTTAGTTTTTAATAAGTGCATTTTCACGACTTTTTTTATATGTTTACCATTTATATGTGCAGTAATCCAAGTTGAAAATCATAATTGTCTATCTTGTTCTCTTTGAATAATTTTAAACTAACCGGGACTTAATCGCGTATAAACTTCCGTTTATTTATGGCCTGACGTTTCCAACGTAACGTTACGTTCGTGGTCACAGGCAGACTGGCGAGGAATTGTATCAACATCTTCTTGCTGCGCGGGTTTTGCGAACTACCCGCACTTGATCTTGATTATTAACTTGTACTCTTTGAATAAGTTATTTATCTGTACGATGTTTTTGCAGACCGGCGCTCATACAATTTTTCGTTATCCTGCTCACGCCTTTACCAACTTGACGCCTTTAGAAGGAAACAACAGATATGGCGCGCTGCGCGAAACTTGCGTTGTTGGGAGATCTGATTTAGCCATAGCCCGGATTTTTACCTTTATCTCAATTACTGTGAAATTCAAACCAGCCGTGCTATTCTAATAATTTGCCGACGCCAAATATACGAACGCAATCACACTCATGAAATAACGCCATACTTTCAAATATACCGATCAGACGCGCCATAACCGTAACCGACCGAACGACAATTAGTATAAACCAGAAGTGCAATAAAAACAACCCTCGCCGCGGCACAGCACTAGTTTCGTAGACAGTATTTTGACTAATTTCACGTGGTTTTTCGCCACTACGCAGTGAGTCGCCGAGTCGTCCGGGCGACCGGCGACTAACGGCTCGGACAGTGGCGGCGCGGCGGCAACCATAGGCGGGAGCGAAAGGTCCGATCGCTGTGTCTCGCTCCAACCCATGGTTGCCGCCGCCGCCGCCGCCGTCGCCAGTCGCGCAATGTCGTAGCCGAGCCGCAATCGCCTATGTAAACTACGGAAAGTCACAGTCGCCGCCGTGACCAGTCGACATTGCGTGATAGCTCTTTCATACTGATGCGGATCCGCTCGCCGATCCGGTGTGTGAGCCAGTCAGCGCTAAGAACGTAAGAGATATACCGGTCGCACACCTGAGGGCCTAGCCAAGATGCCAATCGGTTACGCTGCGAGCGAAACTGTTTTTTTTATAACTTTTCCATATTAGTGCGACATAGACAAGTTCGCTACGGCGTAAGCGATTGGCATCTTGGCTAGACACCCTGAGCGGCGTATCGGTTTCCAACGTAAAGACCGCCTTGAGTTAGCATTCGGATTCAGACTAAAAACAGCAAGTATTTTTTTTATTTCACTAAACAATCATGTGTACGAACGCGAGAATTGGTGTTATACAACAATATAACGTTGGCATAGTTGGCTTACGTTTGTTGCAATTATTTTGTCGGTTCTTTAACTCCTAACCGCGTGGCTTTATAAAGTCAAAATACTGCTCACAATAACAGTACTACGACTACAGGGTGATTTAGAACACTCCCCGCCCGTGAAAAATTAAATTTGATGTTTTATGCAACAATAAACGTCCGTTAAGGGGTCTAAAAGTTACGGGGTGATTTAGGCCCCATATAAAATTAATTTCTAACGTTTACCCCATTTCTGAAATGGAGGTTGCGTAGAAGCCGTTATTTTGATGGCACGAAACCTACTTAGATAAATCACAGCATTTGGAACCCACGCGGTCATTGTTTTGCTAACGCTTTAGACAGCTATTAATGGGTTTTAAGCTACCTATAATTTGTTATACAGAAATACAGAAATACAGACTTTATTGGTAAATATAAACAGTACACTTTACACGTCATAAACACTATTGAGTACTTAATTATAACCTTATCATTAGATATAAGTAACAAACAAGTAACATTCTAACATTATAATCACTATATTATTATAAATGGAATGGATGAAAGGTTGTCTGGAAGAGATCGCTTTTTAGCGATAAGACCGCCTGTTGTTTACCTCTGCTTGTGTTTCCGTTTTCTTTTATTGAGGTGTACAATAAAGTATAAGTATTTGTATTGTATTGTACTAGTATAAATGGAAAAGTTTATTCCGAAAAAAAAACCGGACAAGTGCGAGTCGGACTCGCGCACCGAGGGTTCCGTAGTTTTTAGTATTTGGTGTTATAGCGGCAACAGAAATACATCATCTGTGAAAATTTCAACTGTTTAGGTATCACGGTTCATGAGATATATAAAGACTGGTGACAGACAGACGGACAGCGGAGTCTCTAGTAATAGGGTCCCGTTTTTACCCTTTGGGTACGGAACCCTAAAAAAAGTGATAAATCTGTTCTGTAAGAGCAGAAAGGGGACAAACTGACTGAGAAATTGCTCTATTTCAGTTGAAATATGAAACCTGAACAGGAGAAGGAGCGGAGTTGACCGGATAACCGTGAAAAATATTTTTTTTATACCACGTCGGTGGCAAACAAGCATACGGCCCGCCTGATGGTAAGCAGTCACCGTAGCCTATGGACGCCTGCATCACCAGAGATATTACACGCGCGTTGCCGACCCTTTAAAAACCTGTACACCTATATTTGATCGAGATATAAAGACATTTATTCGTGATGATCACGAAACATGTTGTTTGTTTTGTGTATTATACGAAATCATTTAAGCCAAAACTGAAACAAAGCCTTTCGCGTTTGCTCGGTCAAAAAGTGCACTTTAATAAAAGTTGGAGTCTGCTCTTGCAAATATAGTCTAGTTTCCGTAAAAAAAATTATAGCATTTGCCCTTGAATAAATCGTGTAAAAATTCAATATAAATAGTAGATTGTTAACCAAGGGATGAAAGGCAATTATTTCTGCCGAGGTAGTTTGGCGCTCGAACGCAGTGAGACCGCCAATTGTCCGAAGCTGAAATGATGCCTTTCACCCGAGTTAAACACTCTACTTTTTATTTCGAATACGAGGAAAGTAAAATGCATTTTTTTAAGCATGACAGTATTATTTTTTATAGTATTTCTTGAATTCAATTAACGATTTAGGCAAAAGTATCGTTATTTATGGAATGAAAATCGTATAACAAATCCACTTAAACCCTCAATTGCTTATCGTAAAAAAATTAACAAAAAATCGTACTTGGAACGTAAAATGCTCTATTGCAGAAACGTATCATTTTCTGCACACATTTTAGAACAACAATGACCCTCTTTCAGAGCATGAGAAATGAAAAATATAATTTTGCGTTAGCCCCCTCTCAAGACCTTTCTTTACCTTTAACTTTTAAGTAGACCGGCAGCTGGCGTTCGCTACGTTGTGAAACGAACTTAAATGCTATCGCCATAGAGTTGTTATTAGCAAAGTTCAGATTAAACGTGTAAATTGTGAAAATCGAGAAAAATTATTGAAGACGTTTTCACTTTTATTGGATAGGTACTCTAGTCTAGATTACGATTTAAGGGTGAAATTCTCTCGCTAACGAAGTATGACAATTGAAAAAGATATTACTTTGTTAAACATATAATAAAGATTTAGAGTTCAGCTTTTAGGGATTTGTTACGAGATATAAAAAGAAATTTAGACCAAAAACATCATTTAAATTATCGAATTTAAACTGTTGTGAGACATACTAACATTGAATCATTTTACGGTTTACTCACTTGTTATTAGTGCTTGAGAAAGGAGACCTAGGCTCTCCGAAACATGTCGCGCGAGTGACTAAAACAAGTGAGTAAACCGTAAAACGATTCAATCATTTAAATTGTAAGATACAAGGTGCCATAAACAATTTCTTATGATTATGACCCTCTAAAGTTGTCATTTAAGAGGATACATTAGTAGTCATTTTTCCATACAAACGTACTCGACATTTTCTTCTCTGAATTTTGGCCCTAGATGAATAATTATTTTTCATTTCTCATGCTCTGAAAGAGGGTCATTGTTGTTCTAAAAGGTGTGCAGAAAATAATACGTCTCTGCACTAGAGCATTTTACGTTCCAAGTACGTATTTTTTTTACTTTTTTACGATAGGCAATTGAAGTTTGGATTTAAATTAATTTGTTATAAAATTTCCATTCTGATATTTAACTCCCCATTCCATAAATAACGATACTTTTGCCTAAATTGTTAATTGAAAAAGTACGCTCAAGAAACACTAAGAATTTATACTTAAGTAGTCATGTTTTTAAAAAACATGCATTTTACTTCCCTCGTATTCGTAATGAAAAGTAGAGTGTTTAACTCGGGTGAAAGGCATCATTTCAGCCTCGGACTTTTGGCGCTCTCACTATGTTCGAGCGCCAAACAACCTCTGCAGGAATGAGTGCCTTTCATACCTTGGTTAACAATCTACTATTATATGAGTTCAATATTACCAGTATTGAATGTATATATACACAATATCAGTGTCAGTACGTTTTGCTATTTTTGATATTCTTGTTTTTATAAGAACTAGGTTACTTCAAACAGCGCTAAAAACGGTCAAATAAATGCGCCTTAAGAGGCCGGTGTCGATTTTAGTCGCAAAAATGTAAAATTGATAGATTTCTTCGATGAAATTGTACACCTTTTGTTACCAAATTGAAATAACAAGTACTGGTTTCTATTAGCACGTCTTCTTATCTTGCCTTTTATCAGATCAATTTTTTGAAAACAGACTCACTAAATTAGTAATGATTTTTTTTCTGAAGGACGTTTAGGTAAACGCGCGTAAAGCACTGATTTTGTCGCTCTTATTTGTAAATTTCGTAAAGTTTGGACTGCTAAAAATGGTAAATTTGTATTACACATATTCTGTACTTGGCCTTTATCAGATTACATTTTTGTTATATGACTTAGATTTCGAGGAAATGAAAGTTAAACGAATTCAATTTTCTCCAGAAATTACTTCAAAACAAGTTACAATTTCTCTGAAAAATCGACTTAATTTCAACGTAATTTGGATACTTGAACAATCTACAACATTTGCTGAAACTATTCTTATACATCAATTTGTATAATTTACCACCATAATTTTTTGATGAATTTTTAAAAACTGCCCCTTCTCTTCACATATTACCCGTGACGCACGCTCGCGACCTCATTATTAAAAGGCAAGATGAGAAAACGTGCTAATAGAAACCAATACTTGTTATTTAGATATTACGTAACAAAACAAGTATAATTTCAACGACTAAATGTATCAATTTAAAATTTTTGCTCCAAAATCGACTACGGCCTCTTAAACAGACGCCCAGTCTAGCATACAAAATTGACAACAATAAACGTAAATAATCAAAACGGTCAGACACAGATTCCGAGAGATTCTTTCATTTCATTACGATTGGTTAAGTTTTGGAGGAGGAAAATGTCGAGAATGAAACCTCGATTTTTGAGATTTTTACGCAGGATTTTTCGCCTAAGTATGGAGTTGTCCTTATCGCACTAATTTTAGGAACCGTCCACGTCAGCGCGACGGAGATATTTACCTAAAATTCTCAAATCTGCTGATATATCCTCGTGTCAAAAACACTTCGATCGCTTTTGTCATGGAATTATTAATATTGTCAACTTTACGGGAATGTCTTTATGGCCGCGTTGTCTATGGTGGCTCACAGGTTGAGTTATTATTACCTCAAAGCAAGTATGAAACCCTCAGCGATAGAGGCCGGCTAAATGATAGTTATTACACTTTTCCATAATTCCGATGACAATGCAATAATTCAATTATAGTAAGAATACTCTGTATTTTATTAAATAAATAAATAATAATAAAAAAACATGGAGCTGATCTGAATGGAAAAACACAAACATCTAATTTAGGGTCATTAGAAAGGTCTAGTTATAGAACAGTCCTTGATAGACATGCAAATATTGCAAATTAGAAGTACACTCAGCATGAAAAAAATGTGTTACAAAAAAAATACAGTAACTTACTAAGAGAGAAAACCGGCCAAGTGCGAGTCGGACTCGTGCACGAAGGGTTCCGTACCATTACGCAAAGCAAAAAAATCACGTTTGTTGTATGGGAGCCCCACTTAAATATTTATTTTATTCTGGTTTTAGTATTTGATGTTACAGCGGCAACAGAAATACATCATCTGTGAAAATTTCAACTGTCTAGCTATCACGGTTCATGAGATAAAGGCTAATGACACACGGACATACAGACAGAAGGACGGACAGCGGAGTCTTAGTAATAGGGTCTCGTTTTTACCCTTTGGGTACGGAACCCTAAAAATGGTTGTCCAGACTAGAGAGCAGTGGAAGGTATTTCACGAAATATGGGACTCATATTAGTAACTAGCGGACAAAAATCCATACATTAAACCATCTAACATCAACCGGTAACCGTTGAAATTACGATTTTTCCTTTCATCCAGAAAGCAAATTCAAATCTCTCATGATAAGTACCTACACACAATCTGGATCCCATTCTCAAAACCCGCGTCCCATTTCCGCTAACATTTGATAAAAATAAAAGCGTTCCGGAGGCCGATCCAGATTTTAAAATTTGATATAATCAAAAATCGTTTGTTTTCAGACAACAAAGGCCCATAGAATGCATTGCATACTAACATACATATAAACTGACTAACATACATATAAACTGACTAACATACATATAAACTGACTAACATACATATAAATTTCATAAACAAAACTATTTTAGCGCCAGAACGGTGTAGCTCCGTAGAATCGTCTGCTCTTGTGTCCAATTCGGCAGTTGGCCCAGGAACCTACAAATAAAAACGCGACATACTTCGGAAGTCGACACACTCGATAGTCTTCTGCAACGGTCGCGGTACGCGCACCACAAAAGAGTTGAAGTGCACGTAGTGGTGCGATCGAAGCTGGAACACCTTCAACGCCTATATGGTTTTAATCTTATTTTGATTCGACCTTGAGTCAGCGTACGCTACACCAATCAGCGTTAGCCGCTAACCCCGATTGGTCGTCACGAAATGCAATCAGGAGTCATCTCATAACGGCATCTCCAAACCTCACCGATAATCCGATAACCGCCATGCGATTTGCGATACGCTGCGGCATTTGATCGATCGATTGAATCCGTTGCGCCTATAAATCACATGCCATTTCTTGCAAGTTACGTAGAAGAGGTCTGTCTGCCCTTGAGGCACACTTATTAGTCTCGCTCGCGCTTATTGGTGTGCATGATATTGATGACACGACTCAAGGTCGTATCAAAATAACATCAAACCTTACCAAATTGACAAAACGGAATCTGCCTCCCGATCCACGCAGAAAAAAGCCGAAAAACGTAAAAGGTATCAATTTCCAATGTATTTCCCTTTTAAGGTAGATCCTTGGAACACCGGATGTTTTACAGGAGCTATTAGCATCCGGAAAGGGTGTTCGGCTTCGGGTGGAGTCCTGATTGGTGCGTTAAAATGTTTTTAAAATATTATGGATTTTGCTTTGATTTTGTTCGAGCTTTTGCGCGCTAATTTATGCGCCTGTAGCAAAAAACATTGCCCTAAATCAGAGACTAGACTACCCACGATACGCAGGTGGATTTTCAGAAAAAAGTGTAACATTAACAGCTTTTCGAAAATCTATCAAGTTTTGGATTATTTCGACCGGGTTTAGCTGTGCGAGGCAGGAAATTTCTGGAGAAACGCACAGTTGAGGACTGCAAACCATACAACCAACCTAAGTGGTGAAGATGGAAATTTTGTCCCGTAGAGCGATAGCGGAAAGAAGCGACAGAGATTAATCCGAACAATTCCTCAATTCCCCGTAGTACCCGTTATACATATTTGTCGTTTTTGTTAGGTAAAAGCTTTACGCATCGATGGTTTCCAATTTGCGATCGTGTCAATTGAGGGACAATGACTGCGTATATATCTGTAGCTCTGCAAAAACCGACCAAAAGACAATTCACTAAGGTTACAAACACAGACAAACGTCCAATCCGGTATTACCTGATACAACAAAGAAACAGATCCCGGATATAGAGATACAAATGTTGGAATAAATCCTGCTGTCACCCGGGATTCCGGACCGAACTCGTATATGCAATTCCTCTCAAAAAACCAGTGTATGCTCAACCTCCGATTACGTATAGATTATACTGATCTAGAGTTCAGTTTTTGATAGTTAAATTCGAGTGAAAAAGGTAATCGTGTGAAAAATGCTCTCTAACTAGCATTTATCTTACTTTTTTACCTTTTTGAGACGGTTGTTTCACTTGTTTAAGCCATATACATGTTTCAGCAATTATCTGGTGTAAAAAAGTATTCTGCAAATAGGTCAAATAGCGAAGGGAAATTATAGTCAGTTGGTGTTTGATCTTTTTTCAAATAACGATATAAAACAAATAAAAATCATCAATTTACATACGAGTATAACTTTTTTACGTCGGTTTCGACATAAAAATCATCTTTCGGCTGGTTCGGTTTCGGCAAAATATCCGGTTTCGGCCGGACACTTGTTGTAAATCATTCCTCTAATAACATTTTTTGAGGAGTGCTTCGAAGTAAAATAGAAGGAAATGTTAGATAAAAATGATAGATACAACTGCCTGCTAACCATTTAATTCAAACTTCCAACCCCATTTATTTGAACTGAAGATTTATTTAAAAGGTCCTCCAGTAAATGCCATAATAAAATTTATAAACGTCACAATGTACGCAACATTTACAAATACTTGGAAACGAAGCCTCGGAAATGAAGGCCGGAGCCGAAGGAGAATTATGTTTCCCATTTCGACGTGTATTTTAAATACTCATTCGCCCAAATGAGTTGTCAATTTCATTACGTGATTTAAAAAAATATTATCTAAATTCTTTGTCATCATCATCATCATCTTTCCTCGCATTGTCCCGGCATTTTGCCACTGCTCATGGGAGCCTGGGGTCCGCTTGACAACTAATCCTAAGAATTGACGTATGGACTAGTTTTTACGAAAGCGACTGCCATCTGACCTTCCAACCCAGGGGAACTAGGCCTTGTTAGGATTAGTCCGGTTACCTCACGATGTTTTCCTTCACCGGAAAGCGACTGGTAATCAAATGATATTTCGTACATAAGTTCCGAAAAACATATTGGTACGAGCCGGGGTTTGAACCCGCGGCCTCCGGATTGCAAGTCGCACGCCCTTACCGCTAGGCCACCAACGCTTATGAAATGTTAGTGAAATAAAATTCCTTAATCGTACATTTATACATTTTACAAATTTAAATGTAATTTACATTCGTTGGAACACCGATGCTGCGCTTTAAAGACTGCGTTAAGCGAGACATGTCAGCATTTGGAAATCGCCCACCATGCCTGTGAAACCTTAGCTGAAGACCATGATGAATGGCGCCATGGTGGAGGGGAGAAGGCTATGCGACCAAACCTGGTTTAATGCGTTAAATAGCAGGTGTCGCAGAAAGCAAACCGGGACTGGAACCTCAGGTGGCATGAGCTTTCTCTGCCAAAAGTGTGGGTCGTGCCGCTCACGCATCGGCCTCCACAGTCACCAATCCCGTTGTCTAAACAGCAATGCATAAATCGTCTGCAATACGCAAAGGCCTGTGACGACATTTACAATACAAAGGTATCAAAAACACGATCGTTCATTTATTTCTGTAAAACTCAAGGTATTCTTATGCAGCCATGAGTTATGTTCTTCTTTTTCTTTCTAGCTGTTATATACGAGTATATGGTAGCCAATTTTTATCAACTTTTAGAATACGTAGTTGGCACAGTTGGAAAGTATGAAAGTTGCCGGACTGATATTAGTTGTTAGACTCGTGTAAAAAAGTTGTTGAATGAAACATCAAAAGATGCTAAATTTAGCACCAAAGTTGGGAAAATAAATAACAACTCCGTTGCCGGAAGCCCGATTTTGAAGGCCTAGAAAGTGGATAGACATGGTATTTATTGACAGAAACTGAATAGATCGTTGTGCGAACTTGCGGAGAAGTTTAAAGGAGCAAGTACTAAAACCTTTATTAGAAATTTTCTGAATAACCTTTTTTTATTTAACTAACCATACTGACTGACACGAGAAACCGGTGAGAAATGGCAACAACAAAATGTAACTAATCCTTTATCGATAGATTGCTAAATTGGCAACTGCTAGATCTTGCAGTTTTTTTTCGAACCATGACCAACTTAGTAATTACTAAAAAATTAATAACCAAAAATTAACCTTATTGTATTAATATGGTTCATTATGGCTATGAACTTGTGGTAGTAATTAGTGAGTTTTGGTTTTGGTTGTCACCTGACGAAATAATTTGTGGTATTTTCTATAAAAAGGGACCTTATTGTCGAAGGCGCTTACGCCATTATAAACGATGCTCCGATATAAAGACAATGCCGCGCGACGCTGTGCGGCGTAAGCGCCATCGACAATAAGGTCCCTTTTCATAGAAAATGCCCCAACTATATGCCGCCATGATGTTAGGCAGTGACGTCAGGCGGCCAACCTGGGCCGTTGGCGATTGCATTATCCATTGCAGCACGGTAGTACTATTAGTTATTCTGTGGTAGCACTATAGGATTGTTGAGCGACCTGTTCATGGTCACATTTTCTTGGACTATTCGAGGTATAATTTAAAAAAAAAAAAACATTTTTTTCAGTTGACTATTCAGGTCTCAACGCACCTTACAGGTTGTTAGAACAGTTATGAGACGTGCTATTAAATGAAATGTTGAATAAATTAGTCGATGTCGCGGAGTCAGTGAAGCCGGGCGGCCAAAACTTGGGCCGTTGGCGATCGCATTATTCATTGTCGCCCGCATTATAGGGTTGCCACTATATAAATCAGTTAAAAAAACAATACACCAGTCAGAATTAGAAAAAAGTAAACGTTTGTATGGATGTATTTATATGATTATCGCATTTTAATATAAATCTGACACATTATATGACTAAAAGTTACTTATATTTACGTAGATTCATACCTTCCTAATCATATTCTTACAATTACATAAACCAAAATATTTTTTTACTGCTGTCAGTTAACTCTTCTCAATTCTGGATAATCTGGATCTTCAATTTTAAGATTTGATTTTGATTCCAGCGAAATGTATGTAATAGTTTAATTTAATCATATAGCAATGTCGCTGTTTTATTACATTAAAACAAATTGAATAATTTATCAAGAAAGTTTTAACTTATACCAGTTATATCATCGAATCAAATCAATAAATCAAGTAAGTAAATTTAGTAAATGTCATATTTAATTAAAATTACCTAATAAATGTAGATCACGAAGTTACACAAGGCATGTTTCGTCCAATGCGGACAAAGTGCATCCGTAACAAACTTCGTTCAATGTTTCACAAAAGTAAAATTCAGCCACAAGCATTGTCAATTATCATCATCATCATGGCCGGTTTCGGCCTCGGCGACTGAGTTTGTACAGTCAAGTGTCAAAATATGGGTGCACATTATACTCAAAAATATATCCCAAGCGAATTAAGTACTATGGGACTTATTTTTAGTAAGCTGTCTACACCCGTATTTACACTTGACTACTGTGTAGTGAGAGCGACGATCGTGAGCTCTCAGGTGACTGACGTAGCCTATTTTTGCAGTAAATGACAAACAACAGCAAGACAACTCGTTTGAAAGAAGTCAACGAAATAAAATTAAAATAGTAACCAGTTCACAACCCTGGGTGAAACGGAGCGGTTTCATTTAAGCTTCTTTATGAGCTCATTTGAAGGGTTGAAATTGTGTTGGATTTTTCACAGCAATAAAAGAGATGATATTTCGTTATGTGTTTTTAACGTTAATTTATGGGTTTACTTTTACAAAATTGGCATACTTTTACAATTTAACTTACTTTAACAATTTGAGTAATTTATAAAATCGTGAAAGGGGTTGTTTATTAATTACGTAAGGGAGCTAAGAGGATGGTCTAAAACGTTACGTAATACTTGTGTTACATATAGAGATGGGTAGTGAGTAAATACTCAAGAGTAAATACCGAGTAAATACTCAGTATTTACTCAATTTACCCGTATTTACTCGTTTATACCCAATTTGGTGGGTATAAACTATTTAGAGTGCTGACACTGCTGACAGGGTATAGAAATCTGAAATAAAGGTGTATTTTGTACTGGATTTAGTAGTCCAATTAGTAAAAAATATATTTTAAGAGGGGCGTTCCATACATGTAACTAAGTGTCACAATAAAAAAATCTGAAACCACCAACGTGTGGCACATCATTAAATTGGTCTTTAAAAATAACTTCAATGTTATTATGCACTTTTTTCGATAAATTTAATACTTTTGGGACAAAACCGTTTCCAAAGGCCAAAATAATGTTCATCCCTCTATAACTTTTGGAACAAAGTTTAATAAAATATGAAAAAATATCGGGAAAATAGACCCTAGAAAACACTTTGAGAAAAAAATACTTTAAATATGATCGGTCGGGTCATTTTTGAGTTTTCATTAAAAAACTCTTCATAAAAGGACGTAAGTGCCGCGTAAACACGTAATTTAGCGTGTACGGGGATTTAGGATTCTAAAAGGCGGACCTGTGGATTCTATTCCAGTCCTCAGTCACTTATTTTAATAGGAGAGTGGAACCCAGCGTGGAACGACGCTTTCTAAGCAGCAGTTGACCGCAACTAGATGGGTTGTTAGTAAAAACCCACCAAATATTTACCTAAAATACCCGTATTTGCCGTATACCGTAACTATGTATTTAGTGTGGTTAAAATATGATTTTATTATAGTCGTTAGTTTTCAGGCTGGCCCTTTCGGTTAACTCTTTGTCTATTGTAAGTAAAACCGCACGTGCTACCCACTCAATAAAAAACGGTTCAGTCAATTTAACCGGTTATTGAATTACAATTTCTATGGAACTTGCAATAAGATTCAAAATGAACTATGGAAAAATTGCGAGGCTGTGTGGGGTCCCTCTACGGTTACTGAGTTTCGGCGAGTCGAACGCTACAGAACCAGTCTAAAATATATTATGTCAACGAGATGCGTAACAAAGGCGCGTTATCCGATATAAAATGTATATATATCGGAGAGCGCACTTACACTGGTTTTTGAGCGTTGGCCTAGGGGGTCATCCATAAATTACATCACACGAATTTAGTGATTTCACATTTGGAAATCCCGTTCCCCCTCGTGTGACTTCACATATTTGACAATTTTGTTTTCAACGAAATTAGCAAATTGAATGAAATATAGTTATTTTAATAAAAATATTTAAAATAATAGGAATATTAGAAATTTTATGACACGAAACCGATACGATATATCGTTTCAAAAACTAGCTTATTTAGTTGTATCGCGAATACAAACAATCAAAACAATTTTCGACTACAAGTGAAGTTAAAGTGACGTCACAAAGTTTGTTACTTCTCTCCCCCGTGTCACAACATGTCACATTTTCTAGACCCCCTCCCCCTAAACGTGGGACGTAATTAATAGTTTTCCATTGTAATGTGCACGTATTTAACAGGTCAACTAATTAATCGAATTTGGGTAGTTTAAAAAAATAGAAATGGGTACTTTTTTATTTTTTATTAGCCTACTTTGGTGTCCCACTGCTGGGCAAAGGTCTCCCCTCGTTTTTTCCATTCGACCCTGTCATCAGCATTTTCCCACCATTTGGGGTAGAATGCGTCCAAGTTGTCCCACCATCTCCTTTTCGGTCTGTCTGAACCCCGGCCTGCACCGTCTATGGTGCTCCGTGGGTCCCACTCAGTAACCATTTTGGCCATGGGTACTAAAATTAATAAATTGGCAACAAAAACGGTGCCTTAAATTAATCAATATGAGTTGTATTTTTATGAATTTTGGCCACAGTGCCAGGAAAGACAGTGATAACCTGGAAAAGCTGGTAATCACTGGTAAAATCGAAGGCGATAAGCCGAGACGCAGGAGCCCAATGCGGTGGACAGACCAAATTCGCTCAGCCCTTGATGTAACGCTCCACGATGCCCTACACTCGGCGACAGACAGAAAGAAGTGGCGGCAAATTGTCCAAGAGAAGCTAGAAGTTACCTAGAAGTGACCACGACCCTCAGTGATGAGGAAACCGATGCAAGGAGGAGGAGGAGACCACATTTTAAAAAGAAAACGGCTATATATTTGAGGTTCATATAAATTATTGGCGCTAAAATATTAATACACAGCCAAATTATATTATTATATGCCCAATGAAAGTTCGTGTTTAATATTTTAGATTCCCGAATATTGATAAGTCAATAGCGTATTTTACTGTATTTAAAATTAATTATTTTACAACATGCATGAAATAAAGCACCAGAAGATTAATGGAGAAACGTAGACAGCAGTTATTATTAGACACAATTTCTATTTTAAAGCCCGTATAAAACTACAAAGAGTAGGTAATTTGATTGTGACGTCACATGCTAGTGTTTCATATACATTCCATAGTAGCAAAATCGTTTTGACAGTTCGAAAAAAGAACCTGATTTGACAAGTAGTCAAATACCCTATTAGAATTATATGCCAATGACCGAACCTTTTTTGCAGGTAGTAGCACGTGCGGTTTTACTTACAATAGACAAAGAGTTAGCCGTAAGAACTATACATACTATGTAACAATCGCCGCGATATCTGGTAAGAGCTATAATATTGTAAAGTATTTTCGTCGCAGTTTTATTTTAATAAACAACAGGTTAAAAACTGTATAATATGTGAATCAGCTTGCAACATGCACTTATCTAGAACGCAAGTAATTAAGTAACTGAAAATAATTAAGTACCTTCTTATTTAAAACAGAATTGTTAACTATACTTTATCACGTATATATCAGCTAAATTCCAAATGACCTCTCACTGATAATCACATTTATGCCAAAAACTAAGCGTAATAAGCTTCTTATAACATAAATATCATTAATACACGTTAACACAATTAAATAAAAGCCAATTTAGTACTTAAATCTCACCAAAATATTGAAATTTTGTTAATAATCGTTTTTACTCACCAAAATGAGTAAATACGAGTATTTACTGTATGCTTTGAGTAAATACCGAGTAAATACTCAGTATTTACTCACTCCTACCCATCTCTAGTTACATATACAAGTCTTTTTTAAAGAGTTTAGTGTCATATTTACGGCCTTGACTATATGATACCTTTGGGCCATTAATTATTACGTAAGGACTTTCAACCTTTCTTATGTTAAACGTCTAGCAACTAGGGTTGCTAGACGTACCTTAATGTATTGTACTATACTGTACAATACTGTACTATGTGACTCTGTGTACATACTTTATAAAATACGAAACATAAAAAAAGTACGCTAAAATACTTTATTTTAAACTGAAACTAAAACAAGCAAAAATTATGTAAGTGTTAATAAATACTTTTTAATACAGTTGCTCAAAAAGTGGTACTTTTTGTGGCTGCGTAGCGTGCGAGAAGCTCAATTTCTCGAACTAGTGCTTTTTACTTTTTAGTTCCAAACTAAACTTTCGAAACGCAGTTAAAATTTAATTTAGCGCGGAGCAGGTACCAGGGCCTCATGAGTTATGAGGAGGTGTCGTTGACCAACCCGCGCCGGGCCCGCGGCGGCCGCGGCCGGGGCGCGCACGAGTATGAAGGTATCGCGGGCTGCGGCAGCTCGCGTATCTTAGCTGTATAGGTACTTTTGGTTTTGGTTTGGTTTGGTGGTATGATTCTACTAATGATATATTAATTTATTATTTTTTCGCAATTGTATTAAAAAACGTCGTTTACAACACGTGTGAAATGTCTTTTCACACTAGTTGTAAAATGTACTATTATTTTTTCTGTAAGTATGTTCTTTATTTTTTGATCCTTTAAAACGCTAAATACTAATTATTTAAAAAAAACTGGCAACCCTTTACAGAACCCCTAACTGTAGTTTAAATTAGCCTAAAATAAATGTGAATGCTCTTGGGGATAAAAAGTATAAAGTAAGTTTGGCCGCTATCCATAAATATTAAATCCACTTGCATATTCAAGATGGTACTGACAAAATGCCAAAAAAGTTTATCGCATAAGTTAGAGTTATTTTATTTTAACATTTCATATTCACATTGAGTTCAGTTTGTATGAAATAAAACCGGCCAAGTGCGAGTCGGCTCGCGCACGAAGCGTTCCGTACCATTGCGCAAAAAACGGCAAAAAAAATCACGTTTGTTGTATGGGAGCCCCACTTAAATATTTATTTTATTCTCTTTTTAGTACATATTTGTTGGTATAGCGGCAATAGAAATACATCATCTATGAAAAGTTCAACTGTCTAGCTAAGTATCACGGTTCATGAGATACAGCCTGGTGACAGACGGACGGACGGGTTTTTTTATTTATTTTTAATTTAATAGTTATTATTTGTTCACTCCACTTCCACTTAAAAACTAAATTATTATACTGAATGTCCCCCACTCTAATATTATTAAAATCTGTAGTTTCCGTAACTTGCAAGTGTTTTCAAGTTGTTTTATTAGAGCAACGACCCGCTAGTGCTTTGTACGAATTACCAATTATCTCTACGTCGTTTCATTAGTCCTAACCACACAAAACACTATTAAGGGCAGAAAATACAGAAAGCCGTTGATTTTTACATACCTTTTAGGTGAAACAACACACTCATTATGAGCGTAGGAAATTACTAGTATTTTCGCATTTTGCAGCTAAGTTCGGAGCAAAGAAGCCACATTTTATGGTAGATACCAATAAAAACCGAGTTAGCGGTAATCTCATTACTGAACAATAAGAAAATTATCTGCCATTTGGTCAGTCTGCCGCGTGGGTGCTCAACTTTTTAGGGTTCCGTAGCCAAAGGGTAAAAACGGGACCATATTACTAAGACTCCGCTGTCCGTCTGTCTGTCACCAGGCTGTATCTCATGAACTGTGATAGCTAGACGGTTGAAATGTTCACAGATGATGTATTTCTGTTGCCGCAACAACAAATACTAAAAAGTACGGAACGCTCGGTGGGCGAGTCCGACTCGCACTTTTTAGAGCTCCTTCCCACTGACGTCCAGCTTTTTGAGGGTACGGTTCTCTGCAGGATCCAGTTTTCTGATCCAGTATCCCGCAAACAGAATGCTCGTGTGAACCTTACTATAGTAGCACGTATACTGCTAAAACGGGATCCAGCAGAAAACTGTACCCGCAAAAAACTGGACGTCAGTGGGAAAAAGCTCTTACACTGCAGTGGTATAGATATAGACAAACAAAAACAGAAGCCCAGTATTATCAATATTCTCAGATTATATAGGCATTAACCAGAACAAATCGAGTGTCACGACCACGACACTCACGACCATCGACAGATCGTTCATCGTGCACTTGTACAGAAATAAACCGTGTAATCAGAGGTGTTTTTACACCCGATTCTCACCGGCTTGCCTATTTTTAGACATTCCAATATCTTATCAAACTCTATCTAATTCCTTTTCATTGTAACCTGAAGTAAAAGGATACAGCGTAGCAAATTAATAAAATAAAATAAGCTAATCAAGGCAGGTATTATAACTTTAAAACGCTTATGAGGCGCTCCAAAATTAAAGAGCTTTAATTGTACAAATAGTAATACTAGTTACTTGTTTTATTAGGGGGCAAAGTTGTTAAGGGGGGCAAACAAATTTTGCCACCGAGTGAATCACAAAATTTTTCACCACACCATCATCATCATCATCATCATCATCATCATCATGTCAGCCGATAGACGTCCACTGCTGGACATAGGCCTCCCCCAAGGCTCGCCACTCCGACCGATCCTGTGTCGCTCGCATCCACCGACTTCCCGCGACCTTCACCAGGTCGTCGCTCCATCTCGTTGGAGGCCTACCGGCAGCTCGTCTTCCGGTACGCGGACGCCATTCTAGAACCTTCCAGCCCCACCGGCCATCAGTTCTGCGAGCAATGTGCCCCGCCCACTGCCACTTAAGATTCGCAATTCTGCGAGATATGTCGGTGACCCTAGCTCTACTGCGGATATCATCATTTCTGATTCTATCCACCACACCAACTCGAGGAAAATATTAACTGTAAAACATTGAACAAAATGAAAACAAATCAAATCCATATAAAAGTTATTAAATATTTATCATTCAAAACTATCATTTAAAAGTCAATTCTATCAGCCAAAATGAGAAAACAACTCAAAATTTGCATCAGATTACTTTACCTCACATGTGGATAAAATGCAACTTTCTTATCAGTCTCTGAAGTACAAAGAGAGCCTTTCCGAGCTGGTGTGGTGAAAATTAAATCGCGGCGCGGCGGGCCCATGGCGTTCGCGTTCGCAACGAGATCGCCCACGTAGGACACTTCTATAGGTATCGAAGGATTGATTCACCCCGCGCCGCATCGCTTCGCTTCGCGTTCGCGTGTTGTTGCCTACGTAGTACACTGCGTAATGATATTTAATGAGGCAAAACAAGATTGATGTAACACGTTACCAAATTTCTTCGTATTTGAACCATCAGTTACATATTGCTCCATTAGCACACGTCTAAGTTGAAGTGAACACAAGAACACAAAGTACTTGTAAATAAAGTGTAATGTGGATAAAGGTGATTTATTACTTTCGGCCATTTTGTCGTCTGGCCATAGATTACCACCCCAAGACTCCGTTTTATAAAAAAAAAAAACAAGGTTTATGTCACAAGTGAAATCAAATTACAAAGAAAATATAGTTAAAAAAGATTTATAATTAAACAATAATAATAAAAACAAGAAAGATAATGACAGGTATCATTACATGTCACTTTGTACGCGTAGTAGTTATAAACTGCACTTTAATACCCTCGCACTTAATTGCAACCCCCTTTACACCCCCTTAGTGGATGAATCCCGGGATAAAAAGTCCAGGTAGACATTTTTTTTAACTGCGACCTATTGTTAATCATTTTAACAAGTGTTTGCGTCTGTATCAAAGCTAAAGGAGTATATTTCGAAGATAATACGTTTTCTTCTAGTTAAATGATTGTAGTTTTAATTTTTAATGTAATTTTTTTGAAAGACGTGTAAGTAAGTAAAATATTCCCAAAAATGAGACTTATATTGACCGGGATATGGACCGTGATTACCTTTTGTATTGTTTTCGAACTCCCCCGTGAACAAGATGCATGTAACTGCTTTATGTAATATCGGGAGCTCGAAAACAATACACAAGGTAATCACGGTCCATATCCCGGTCAATATAAGTCTAGTGAAACTAACGGCGAATCATTCAAAACTGTTATTCCCAAAAATTATTTGTTTGTCCGCTCTCACCAATGTGAATGTCGTGAGTGACACCGATATATCTAAGATGATCCATCTAGTGAGTGTGTGATCTGGCTTGTTTGGCGTGTGAGTTATTGCACGTGGGAGTATAGAACATATGAGGCTAAGTACAGTCACCCACAATTTCCACAAATCACATACGTCTTACCTACAAGTTAGAAAAAACTTTTATGAATACTCTTATCTGGGCCATTTTATTCACAGGTTGGCAGTTCTCAACTGTGCGTTTCTCCAGAAATTACTTGCCCCTAAAACTGTGTGAAGTTGGCTGTTAGCTTTTGTAATTTTTTTAAATTTGATTGTTTTCATTTTGATTTTTGTTTGTTACTTTTATTGCTAATCAGAATATCGAGCTCTTTTGATCCTATTAGGTTTTTTTTTTAAAAAGCTTTGATTGTCGAGGTCGCCGTCATCGAAGTCGATCGAGGGAGGACTATATATATTCATAGTCCAAAAAAATGGTCACATAATAGAAAAAAAAATGTCATATTGAATTTCAGAAAAAATATCGCCATGATGGCAAAAATAATCGATATATTTTTTTTATAATTTTCCTCCTTTCTCTCAGACAGATGTATAAAAAATGTTGGAAATTAATCTCCCCGCCTACTAATTGCAGAAAAGAACGCAAGAGCTTATTGGTAATGGGCTTAAGTAGGCTTAAGGCTAAGTGTTGAGTGTAATCCAGCAATCGAGCGTCTCCCACGATTATTAATCCGCTAAGGGCCTCGCCAGGTAAAGTGTGAATTGTGATCGGTTTCCATAGAGTTTAACGTTTTTTTTTTTTTTGTTATAGGCGACAATATTTTTTTATCCGAGATTGGGACGATGATTTGTGATGATCGTTATGAATACGGTTTTTTGTATATTTGTAATTGTATGTGTTGTACAGTCGCCATCAGATATATAGGAGCGGCCAAGGTGCTCACAAATATCTGAACATGCCTCTATTGTCATGGCGTTAGAGTGCGTGTTCAATGTTCATATATATTTGAGCACCTCGGTCGCTCCGATATATCTGATAGCGACTGTACAGTCGAAGAATTTAATTTTGGTACCATTTCGTACCTTGTCACAGTGACAATCAATATGAAAGTCACTGTGACGAGGTACGAAATAAATTCCTTGATACATACACACTTGGTATAGTCGCCATCAGATATATCGGAGCGGAAAAGCGCTCACAAATATCTGAACACGTCTCTATTGTCAGGGCGTTAGAGTGCGTGTTCAGATATTGTGAACACCTTGGCCGCTCCTATATATCTGATAGCGACTGTACATACCTATACCCATATACACATTTTTTTCAACTTGTTTTTTACTTTTGTATGTTTATTCCATTTTTTTTTTGCCGCTTTCGGAAGTTCCGAAGGGTTCACAGTGGATTCACACATCTGTCATTATTAAAAGTTTTTATTCCTTTAATTTTTAGGTACTTTTGACGTCAATATGGTTTTTGTTACACAAATGCAAAACTCTTCTAACAAGCATCGAGTTACGTATACGAATTATAAATATTAGGTACATTCAGCAGAAAATATGATTGAGAAATATAATACCTATATCTTATTCAACATTAACAACAAGGCCTTAAATGGAAGTGGGCCGGTCACGTGGCTAGGTACCAAGATGACAGGTGGACAAAGAGAGTGACTACATGGAAAGGGCCAGACGGAGACCGCAGATCTGGAAGACCAAAAGGAAGATGGAAAGACGAGATCGTAGAGATAGCCGGGGAAAATTGGACGGAAATAGCGTCTAACAGAGACAATTGGAAATGCCTGGAGGAGGCCTTTACCCGCCGAGGGGTCCACACCTAAAGAATGTGTTCAAATTAAAAAAAAAAAAAAAAAAAAAACACTAAGTAATTAATAATTATTCTTATCTAAATATTTCAATGAACAATTTATAAATAATGAAAAATTATAATATGTAATTGCACGAATGTGAAATAAAATAATAAATTATATTCAATATTATTTGCTAGAACACCACATAAATATTTTAAAGGTAAACTATCGATAATAAAATATAGCATGTTATGTATCAACTGAATTGGAATAATAAAGGCTTTTTTATTTTTTATTTATTTATTATTCAACATTAATATGCACATTGTAATATACTTTGCTAATATGTGCCATTTTCAACCAAAACGGGACTTATTGTCGCTTGTAAGTAAGACGCTATTTCCATAAAGCTTCAATTAGAAATCAACCTTATCAACAAGCGACAATGTGGTACCTTTTGGTTAAAGGGGCACATATGCTCGTCTAGAAAGCATATCATTAGACGCAAAGTTTCAAAGAACACTGTCAACATCAAAGAAAAACCCTATAAAAAACTTTAAAAACAAAGTTCCTAACGTCTCCACCACCCAGTAATTAAACGGTCTGTTCTTTTTATTTTTCCTCTATTTCCCGCCATTACGCCGCCATATTGAGTTCTCTTTGAACGGAAGTATTAAGTCTCATAATTAATTGTCGGGGATGTTGTTCAAATTAATTGTGTATTAAATTAAAAGTGGACTAGTCTGTTGGTACAGAAGTGATCCAATTAAGAGGTAAAATGTACTCATTTTAGTTATTTTGTTACTTTATTTATCGCTATTGTAATAAAAATGTCAACTCAACCCAAATGCTGCGCTCAAAATAGGTACCAAAAGTAATAAAATGGTAATTACTTTTGGTAATTATATTCGATTCGACTTTCCATCGACATGATAGCGTCTTTAAAGGTTAAATAATTAGGTCCATTTAACTCAATTTCAATGTTTACAGCTTTTTTATTTATTATTTATTTTTAAACAGAAATTAAAAGAGCTGCAAATCGAATGATGGCCGGTCGATCGCTTTCGATTATCGTTGTTATTTTATTTACATTCAAGCAAATGTTGTTGTTTTGGGTGACGAATGAAAAAACCACCTCAAATATCAAATTTAAACTGACAACATATATGTAAACATCAACGACTTCTTAAGATTCTTTGCAGAAAAAAAATTAAGTAGGTAGTCTATGGTAATGATGTTAAGTTTTACAGCTTTGCAACAATTGCAACGCAAGAGCTTTATTAAGAGGCAACGAGAGTGGTCATTTCTCCATACAAACGTACTCGACCGTTTCCTCTGTGGTTTTTGAAGCTAGAGTAATGATTTTTTTCAACACAGATTATTATTATTAATATCTGTGTCGGACTGTTTTGCTTTTTTTGATATTTTTGTTTTTTAAAGGCTCTAGAGGACTTCAAATATTCGTAAAAACGGCCTAATTTTCTATGCCGCAAAGAGAAGCATGGTATTCAAAACTGACATCAATTGGAGCATTTTCTATGAAAAGGAACCTTATTGTCGATGGCGCTTACGCCGCACAGCGTCGCGCGGCATTGTATTTATATTGGAGCATCGTTAATAATGGCGTAAGCGCTATCGACAATAAGGTCCCTTTTTATAGAAAATACCAGAATTAGCCTAAAAAGCAAAACAGTCCGACACAAATAATTTTATTACCATTTAGATCTCAAAATTTCGTTACATTTGGTTAAGTTTTGGAGGAGGAAACAGTCGAGTATCAAATCTCGTTTTTTGAGATTTTTATGCAGGATTTTTCGCTTAATCTGGCGTTGTCCTTATCACTAGTTTTAGGAGCCGCTTCCGTTAGCGAGACGGATATATTCATTCACCTAAAACATTAAAATCTCAGTTTCCTTATCCTCTTAAAGTTACGATTCATACCATTACTAGTAAGAAGTCCGCCCATAAAATACATCAACGACAATTAATGATAACATTTTAACTCCGAAAGTAAAAGTTACTCCGATTGAGGCATTTTCGGGGTGTTTGTGAAGGACGAAGTCCAGGCATGAATAGAACAAAGGGTCAAAGGGTCTGGATACATAATGGTTTTATTTAACTTCAGGTTATTTTAAAACATATTTGCGATTTATAAATATATAAGCCCGAAAATCTCCAGATGTTAATGCTTCTCCGACCTCGTTGCCAGCACCTACTCGTACAATTAAACCATATTGTTAGATGCCCAAAATAGAATGAATGAATGAAATCAACAACAACACCATAAAAGAGTTGATTCTATAAAAGTCTCACACCATGTTTAAGTCGACTTGTTATGGTTTCTTTCTAAGATTTATTTAGCTGATTTCGAAATAAACTTTAAGTTACTATAAATAAAACATCTTGTATTAAATACCAAGTTTTAAATAGTAACTGGTGACTTGATTGAGACTTTTAAAATCATTCATGGATACGATTGTCCAGAACTAAGCGCTGTTCACTCGAAACTCAAACACGCGCACAAGAGGACACTAGGTACCTTAAACTAGTAACAAAAAAGCATAAAACAAATGTGTCATTTTCAACCAAAAGGGTATTTATTGTCGCTTGTCAGTAAGGCTCTATTTCCATATAGCTTCAATTAGAAATCAACCTTATCGACAAGCGACAATGTGGTACCTTTTGGTTGAAAACGTCACAAATATCGGCATAAAACCCTTGGAACAAATTACCCTCTGAAGTTGTGAAAACAGGCTGGAGTAAATGCGCTCATATTGATTCGTCTTATACTAGTATTTAGTAATCTACAAGTG
Source organism: Cydia strobilella (assembly GCF_947568885.1). Lineage (NCBI taxonomy): Eukaryota > Metazoa > Arthropoda > Insecta > Lepidoptera > Tortricidae > Cydia > Cydia strobilella. The sequence goes on along the minus strand of NC_086062.1, from coordinate 10,221,005 downwards.
TGAATCAATTTCAAAATAGACTTTACAAACTATCTAGAGTATCTAGACAATGTAATCGTACTAAGGGAACTATGATTTAGACGTACCAGCATCAGCTGCCAGTCTAAAACTAAATAATAATATAAGTAAAGTTTGGCAAATCTATTTCGACAGTTAAATAAGAAGGCTGAAAGATGTAGACCTATGCGACACTGTTTAGAACAAGTTTTATAAGTATTTTTCCTGCTTGCATCATTATTATACCAGATCACTGCAATCTCTATTTAAAGAACCATTAGGAAAACACCAAGACTCCTCCTTTGTATAGTCCGACGACACGATTAATTAAAACAGAATAAATGCATAAGCATAAATACTAATTAACTACCGCGACACACTGGCACATATTAAATACGTGCATCGCGTACTACCAACTTTGAGAACTTCATTAGCGCGTTTGACACCGTGTTATTACTTTATTAGGTTGGCAGAGTTGCTCGAGACGTATTTTATCTGTGGTAATTGATTCTTAGAAGTTTGGTGTTGTCATAGACTAAAATAAGTTGTATACGGTAGGATTTAAAAAATAAATAATTAGAATTAGATTTTCTTTGAAATGCATAACAGTAGTTCACGTAGACCTCATTACGCTTAGCACGAGTGCGCCGCGACAGTATCTCGAGCGTGAGATGGCTACCCGTCTCTTTTTAATTCTATTCTGGGGGCCTAGCCAATGTGACAATCGTACATAGACAAACGCCAAACGAAGAGCAAACATGTATCGAGATCACAGATGCTACGAAAAGTCACGTGATTACTTCCATTATTTGGGTCAAAATTTCGTTGTCTTGCTTTATGTCCCCAAAAAATGTGACGGAGTGGAGCTTTTTGTATGGGGTGAAATTTAGTTTTTAATTTTGTTCGTGTGAATTACATTTATAATCTACAGCTAGAAAGACATGCAATAGCACTCGACTTTTTAGGGCTCCGCACCCAAAGGGTAAAAACGGGACCCTATTACTAACACCACGTCCGTCCGTCCGTCCGTCTGTCTGTCTGTTCGTATGTCTGTCACCAGGCTACCGGTCATGAACCGTGATTAGCTAGACAGCTGAAATTTTCACGTATTACTGTTGCCGCTATAACAACAAATACTAAAAAGTACGGAACCCTCAGTGGGCGAGTACGACTCGCACTTGCCCGGTTTTTTTATTTATTTGATAAAAGACAAAAATAGAAGCATGACAGAGTGGTCAGAAACAAGAAAACGAAAAGAATTTTGACCCATTTAAGTTTCTATTGGAGTTTCTATCAACGATTGTCATTTTGGCTAGGCCCCCACACGTGGTACTTTTACCCGAATTGTAGTAATTATTACTAAGTAATAGATTTGAGAAATATGTTATTTACATAATAATAATACCTATCACATTTTAAATCAATAACCGAAATTGCTAGTGAATTTCATTATATTTAAATAAATTGTAGGTAACTGAGAGTACTCAAAAAATAAATCCTTTAGCAATACCTTAATGTGATTCCAATCGTTCGTAACTCGTTCATGCATTCAGACCATTCATTCATTGAATGAACGAATGGGAACGACTAATTCAATTTCGTTCGGCCAAAAGCGGTCTTTGGATGCCGTGAATTTCCCGTACTATTTTCGCTGGATTCGTAATCAACGTTAAAAAGATGGCGGTATTCACCAATAGATTATTTTTGCTTTTCCTTACTAATCTCTGTTATTTCTGAAATGACAGGATAAAAGGAGAGATAAAAAAGGTCTTAGGCTTGCTTAAGAGGCTGTCAATACCTAAAGCGCGCACACTGTCTATTTGTATCGGAGTGAATGAGATAGCACTGTCACTGTTACTAAGCCTGGGCAAGGCAATTTTTAATCGGCATATATATCAGCTTACTCTACCACAATATATTAATTTGAAAATTAAACGTCGGGATGTATTATAAATTCAATATACGCGATATAATCCGTTTTCATAGTTTTATTTCTTGAAAAATAAAATTATATTTCGAATTTTGGAGCAAAGTAGGCACATTTTAAGAAGTACAAAGTGACGACCGGTCTGTCCTAGTGGGTAGTGACCCTACCTGTGGAGCCGATGGTCCTGGGTTCGAATCGTAAGGCATTTATTTGTGTGATGAGCGCAGATATTTGTTCCTGAGTCATGGGTGTTTTCTATGTAGCTCTTCTCTTCTTCTTTTCCTGTTACCCCCTGCTGGGGTGTAGGGCTCGAATCTAGGGTTTACTATGTATATAAGTATTTATATTCGAACTTAAACTATCGTGAGACATATTTCAAAATATTTAGATCAGTACGGTTTCACTGACTGTTATTCCAAAACAACAAACATAAACAACAACATACACATGTCGCCAAAAGCGACTAAAAATAATAGTGAATGAAACCGTACTGATCTAAATATTTTGAAGTATTTATATACTATACCTATATCGTTGTCTTGAGTACCCATAACACAAACCTCAATAGCTTACCGTGGGACTTAGTCAATCTTATAAAAATGTCCTATAATATTTATTATTTTACGGAATGGATTACTTAGGCAAAAAATTTAAATGCATAATCAGACTGAATCCAACTGATGGATGAATCATAAACAGTATAAGGACGGAAACGGGGATAAGGGCCAGTCCATTGACAACGATAAAGGAACCCAACCAGAGATATAATGATTCACCTTATTTAATTTCGCTGAATTCGCAATTAATTTATCTTTGTTTCAAATTAACAGTTTCGACATACAAAACATGTTTATAACACACATAAACACAATATCAGGTTAATTTAGGATTACAAATATACTCATACTCATTTAATCATTCACAACATCATTCATATTTCATTCATATTTACGCAACAGGCATTTTTATACAACACAACAACAAATAACTCCTATTACTCTAAACTATACTATCATAGAAACGAATACTAATAATAATGTCACATTTCAGCCGTCCCGTAAATCGTCCCGCGACCCCCCCCGATGCAAAGGTGCCCATCACGCTCGCCACGTTCCCACGTTGAACCGCGATGGACAATATTTGCATCAGGAAGGACCCAGAGCGAGGATCCAAACCTCTCTCCCGCATGCGTCTCCCCACTTCCCCGAACAAGGCCTTGGCCTCAGCACACCAGCACCCCGTAATTTCCACTGCAAGAGGGACAAATAAATAGTTCGCCAGGAGCTCATATTTCTCCTTATTGGAATATATAATTCCTTGCTTCTTGGAATATATAATGGTTAAACACAATCCATACTAATATTATAAATGCGAAAGTCTGTCTGTCTGTGTGTTCCCTCTTCACGCTTAAACCGCTGAATCGATTTAGATGAAATTTGGCATAGAGATAGGTTGAGTCCCTGAGAAGGACATAGGATAGTTTTTATCCCGAAAATCACCCCTTAAGAAAGTAAAAAGCGGGGTGGAATTGAGATAATTAATGAAGTGCCTGCTAATTTGTGTGCATAATATGCTCAAATTGAATAATTGCTATAAGACTTTCTCCAGGCGCTATTCTTACTCTAGCTGGGGTTACTAAGTCCACGCAGACGAAGTCGCGGGCAAAAGCTAGTATAGTATAATGTTTGAAGTATATCATGATCCGCGAGAGCTGTAAACTTTAAAATTAATTACAAAGCCAAGTCAACATAAACTTATAAATTAAATTAGGAAATGTTGACGTGCCTTCCTGTTCGGATATTGTTTGTTTACATTTAGGAAACAGCAAACAATACCTTAGGCCGCTTCCCCACTTGGCGGTGCGGTATCGGTGCAGTGCGCAGTATTTCTTCCTGATTGGCGCGCCCGCGACTCCGCGCCAATCAGGAAGAAATACTGCGTACTGCACCGATACCGCGCCGCCAAGTGGGGAAGCGGACTTACATAAAGAGTGGTTCGGAAAAAAGTGGCAGCACATTATGTGGATTTTTTATTATGTTTTGTGATAATTTTATAACAGTGCATTTGTATAGTACCTAATCTGTAGACTCTATTTCATAAAATTAAATACAATCGTAATTAAAATAAAAGGGCGAATGAAAGTTTTCTCCTTTTATATGACATCTTTTCTAACACTTTTTGAACAGCGTCTTCTAAGAGAATTTATGAGGTGTTTCTCATAAACATAGTTTTTTCTATAAGCTTGATGAGCTAATTAATACCTTATTAAATTGTCTTTCGTTCAATATTTAACTTTATTGATTTGACTTCACTTTGAGGTAGTTACATGGAATTTCTACTTTAGTGTATTTGCCATTTTTACAGAAATTTGTCTTACATAGAAAAACCTCTCTCAGAGGTTAGATTGGAGAGACTTCCTGACCACCCAAGATAAAATCCATTTAATTGGTATAACTTATTCGTAACATGATATTCCTAAAAGCAGGAGATTGCCATTGGCATTAAGTCCGCCTTTTGCGTTATTTATCGTTTTTTAGTAATAATGATTTATTAAGTGCATAAATAAATACAGAAACATAACATTTTACTTCCTTCCGACATCCGATATCGGTTCGGACAGTGTGAAAACGCTAACTCGTAAGTTAACCTTTTATACAGGGTTAGCTCCGAGTTGGTTGGCTAACCCAGGAACGCGCAGGTGGCCCTTTACGAGATATCCGCTAAACTTTCTCATTTTTCTCATCGAATTTGTGATTCATGCACAACACAAACATATTAAGCCATCAGTTAGTTAGTTTATGCAGTTATCGAGCCAGATCGCCCACGTTTAGCTCAATAATATAACGATCGCTTTGCTGTATTTCGAATAAACCTATAAATATTAAAGACAACTTCTGCCACCGACTTCGCTCGCGTATGGCTTGTTAAAAACTATTTTCATAGAATATCAAGAGCTTTACAAAATTTTAAGTATTATTTTATCTCATTGACATTAAATAAATTTCTATTTCAATTGTAGAACAAGATAGCTAGAATCATGTTAAGGGTCTCCGGCAAGCACGGTTCTCCATACAAACGTAGTTCCGCTCTAATTTTAAAACGACTAGCTAGATTGCTCTGAAACTTTGTACTTACAATAGGATAAGGTATATCTATGTCTGTAATTAGTTTATGTACCTTCAGATACCATAGTTAAAAAAATACAGTGAATTTAAGTTTATCATACAAAACTTGTTTTTGCTCTATTTCGTTTGTTTTATAAACTGGAGCTATATAAACTAATTACAGACTTAGATATACCTCATGTCATTGTATGTGCAAAGTTTCATTACAATCCAACGCGTAGTTTTAAAATGAGAGCGGAACTACATTTGTATGAGAAGGTGAAATTCGGCCGAGCTTGCCGGGGACTCTTAAAGCATAGATAAACAAAATGTAACTTACTTACATACACAAAATTGCATTCCATGTCAGTATAGCTCAGATTCAGCAATCGCTTACCTGAAAAAAAAAACAATTTTGGATTAAAAAAATTGTAAGACTATTATATTATCATACAAATTTTAAGAAGTAGAAGGTTTTTCATACCTAAGGATACATTACAAGAATTAGGCTTTTAAGTCCGTTTATTTTATGATGTCCACAGGAAAGTCGTATAATCTTAACTCATACTGTCCGACCTATGTACGTATTTATTAGCTTTATTAAATTTGCAAAAAAATAATTTGAGTTGTCAAATTGCCTGTTAGATGTCGCTGTACCGTTTGATTTTACCGAGAAACATGACATCTGGCCGGTACTAAATATTGTCAACCCAGTTACCGTGAACCCACAGTTTTTAGGTGTAAGAAACTTTTAATATGTGTAAAAAGGCCCAAAAAGAAAAGCACTTGTTGACTATACAATTGAGTTCTACGTTGAGTTCTAAAAGCTGAATGTTAAAAATAAAACATAATAATAACTATAATGTGTATAACCTTTGAAATGTTACTCTTACAACCGCCAACGTTACAATTATACGCCTACAATTCCACCCAAATTGTATTATTTAGACAGTTACGTAAAGTAATTACTTAAGTGTTACATTTCAATACAAAACAATGAGGGTAATGACTATTGTACTCAAACGACAATGTCAAGTACATTCACCTGTATTAATACATAGCATAATCAAGAGCAGGGCCCATTTCTCAAACGATGTTAGAGTAATGTTATCAATTTATCAGTACGTGAACTCTTAATCGTATGGATTCACATAACAACACACTAATATTATTAGTCTAACTAGCGACCCGCCCCGGCTTCGCACGGTGCACCCGCTGATTGATGTATAATACATATAAACATTCCTCTTGAATCACTCTATCTATTAAAAAATACCGCATCAAAATCCGTTGCGTAGTTTTAAAGATCTAAGCATACATAGGGACAGACAGACAGCAGGAAGCGACTGTTTTATACCATGTAGTGATACCGTGCGAATGCAAAACGTAATGTTGGGAGGCCATTGCTTCGCTTTAAAGATTGCGCAAAGAGGGACATGATTGCCTTCCATATCGACCACCGATACTGGGAGAGGCTCGCAGAACAGCGGACGGAATGGCGCAAACATGTTGTGGAAGATCGCAAGTTTTGCGATGAGACCTGGTTCGCCGCACTCGCTGACAAGAGGAAAAAACGACGACAAGGCGTCTCAGTACCGTTTTCAGCAAATCTCTCTTGTCAGGCCTGTGGTAGACCATGTCGGTCTCGCATCGGTCTATTCAGCCACCAAAAACGGTGTCTCTCCGGTGTTACACCATAAATCGTCTGCTATAGACGCAAAGGCCAATGATGATGAGTGATACCGTATACCGTATGGGAAATAAAATTATAGATAGATAAGTACTATACACTCGCAAACCCTCTTTGTCAGCAGAAAAAGGCGCGAAATTCAAATTTTATGTGGGCGGTCAACCCTACGCGCCTACATTTTTTAGCCGCCTTTTTATAATGACGGAAACGACTTGCCAAACTATAGTAGGGAGGTAAGTTTTAGATACTTAGACATTATAGATGACAACTTTGCCCCTTGTAAAACAAATACTCAACTCATCATTACAAATAGAGAAGTATAATTTTCAGGGTGACTAGTTTTGCAAAAGTCGCTTGTCACTGGAGCATAGGCAGAGTGACTATCTTTTTCTTACACACCCCAAGAAAAGAGACGACTATAGTATTTTCTACTGACTACGAATATATACGAAATAATTATATTTACCCTGGTGTGCAAATAACGGTTCTCATTTCAAGACTAGACACAAACATGTCTGTGTTTACTTTTACCTTGTAACATGATCGTTTATTGCTTTCTTGTTCGTTGCTATTTTTGTTTTGTAAACTCAAGGTAACAATGAACTTACGTACAATGTAGTTCTAATTTGTTGTCCTCAAAAGTTAAGAACATTGAAACAGATGTCCACAATTTTGGTACATCCCAAAAATTCTTCTTCTCGTGTCGATGGCTTCAGACTGTTCTCGACCAGAAGGTAGCGACATTTATGTCTGTCGCATCACGGAGGTCCCAAAATTAGGCTACAATTATATATTTTCTTTGTCTTTCCTACTATATTAGTGATGCATTAAAGTTTACTCCATTTATGTGCTTATGATGGTCGCATTTTACTTATAATTTTAATAATCTAATTTGTTGTTTTGAAAGTGTTGCCACGTTAAAAAAGTAAGGTATAATTTTCCCAATAATTAAACAAAAGTTTACATGATATGGATTGATCAGATTATCTCCAAATGTAATTTCACAAGCTTTTTATTAACTGGCAATCTATGTAACTATATGTTTGTATTGTACACAGTTTGTGTTGCACAAATCGTGCAAGTAAAATTTGACCCACTTTTCGACTTCCAATGAAGTTGAAAATTCGCATATATTATGTAAGTCGGGTGACAATGCAATATTATGGTACCATCGAGCTGATGTGATGATGGATACAGGAGGTGGCCATAGGAACTCTGATGAAACAACGCAGCCTCAATTGTGTTTGGGGTTTTTAGAATTGTCTCAATAATAATTAGTTGCCTGCGGTAAGAAAGGAGCGATAAGAGCTTGAACCAAAAATGAAGCTTTTGCAAAAAACCTCTAATTTACCATGTCACATAATAACATTCATCGTAATCATACAGCGATTGTATTTTAATGCGCAAAATTTAATGAAGCTACCTGATTCCTGAACTCGTTTTAGGTGTAATTTTATTTCAGGAAGTAGGCCATTCCGCGAATGTTTTAAATCTGGATAATGATACCAGCTGAAGTGTGATCGTTATTTCAGAGGGCTTCTTGTGCCAACATTTTAATTGATAAAACTTAAGCCCCATTTGGACGGTTCAAGAATATTCATACATTGCTAACTTCAGTATCTACAGTGAATGAGGGAGGCGTTTAATTTCGCCGCTAGGGGCGCTAGAGTAGATAGAGGTCTTTCAAAATGTCAAATGCATAGAAGTTTGCGTTTTTATTTTATAGAATAGAAACTACCTATCCATCAAATTTTATCGAAATCTGACGGAAAAAAACCGACGTCGAAATAAAAATCGGCCTATGCAACTAAAACCTTGAGGGATAAGTGTTTATCCCACAATTTTCTAAAACTTAACCGTTTTCAGTATTCGTGTGGAAATGGAACCTTTAGGCCTCCGCTGATAACTCGATAAGTGATGTTAACCGTCATTACGTCCAAGTTCCACCGGCCCTTGATTGACCACGTCCTATTGATTCGGACCCGTGACCCACTTTACAAACAAACCTATCTTCCACTCGCCACCCCTTACTACTTTCACAAAAAGACCCATTATTGCTCGCTCCGAAGGTAAAATGCAGCTTGTCGTTCAAATCACGCGCCGGTCGCATTGTCCGACCTCAGATGGCTCAGATATGTTCATTATTAAGAATAGAAGAGAAAATAATTTCCTATCCGACCCGCGTCATGCGTCTATTGCGGATTATAATGAAAACATACCAAAGAAAATCAACAGTTCAGAAACGTATCAAGTATAATTGCTTATCCCGAAATGGAATCCCTTTTAAGCAATTCTCTGTTTACATATTACATTAACATGGCGTATCGAGATCGAGCCCATCTGGGGCATGATTTAGACAAATGATACGACGGCTGGTTGGTATGCAGTGAGCGTTATCGCATATCGCTATAAAACACATTTGTCTCTGAGAAGCTTTCTTGCGTGCCCTCGTCACGGCCGAAAAGCCTCGCGATAAATCCGAAAGTACTGTCAGTACTACCAACTTGCAGACGCGAATAAAAAATAATAAAGAGCCAACGAGAAAGGCGCAAACAAGCCGGGATCGGTTTGTTCAACTTTTTCATTTGGCAACTTTGATTGCCTCCGAATGCTTCTCTGAATATAAATTTGCTAGCTTATCTTAAAATGCATTTAGGTTTCACTGTAAAAATCTTCACAGATATGAAAGGCTAGGAAGATGCTTTTATTTTTCCGGCATCGCTTTTACCTTGAAAAGCGCTTTGAAAAGCAGTGCTTACATACCTACTGCTCTATTTAATTAAAGTCCTCAGAAGTTGTTGTTCTCTTTGCTGTTTAGAACCAATAAAGTATTCCACGACTTTCGCAATGTCCAATACAAACTTTTTTCTGTCGACGACCGTTCGGAAACTTCTACAAAGGCTCACAAAACTAGAACCCTCTCGAAATTTGCTTAAATCGGGCTCATAATTTTCGGGCTTAGTATAGGAAATACGGCTCTGAAAAGACGCTTATGGGCCTTTATTAAATGGGATTTGTAATAACAAATCTCATTTTCTATTATTTCGTCCGATCTGTCGTATTCGTGACTGGCGGGAAATCCTTTTATTATAGGTATCTGAAATGGTATTTGTAATCAAGATTCCCTGCTGAATCAAAGGTTGATCGATTCTTTTTTGGTGTGGGCAGTGAACAAACAAACGGTGTACCGTGTACCTGCACGGTTCTGGGAACTGAGGCCTGGTATCTAATGAATGCATAAGCTATCCCTTTAAGGATTTGTTTCTTTATTTAACACGTCTCGGATAAAACCGTTTTTTAACGGTTTCCTGTCCATTGTTAAAAATATTAGACGCTTGGTCTGCCTTTTGATTAAAAAAACGCCATTTGATCGCAATTTATTCCCGGATCGAGCAATTATTGCTGCACCTTCATAGAAGCTACTTTTATCTCACTTCAAAGGCTTTAACTTCAAGTTATAATATCACATTATACCTACAATTGCTTTTGAGAAATTGGCTCGATGACTATTTTTTTTTCAGTTGAGAATAATCGACGCATGGTCTTATTGTTTTGTCGTTTACATTTCTTTAGCTAGTAAAAGGAGGATCAATAAACGAAATAAGAGCTTTTTTTATGGGTCACGCGAAGGAATTGAAAACAACGAAACTGCTACTTATTTATAAGGATAAGGTTTAACTTTAGACTTGATTTAATCTTCTTGCTGTTTTAGGCGAAAGCGTGGCGTTGAAGATAATAATACATACATAATATGACAAGGACAACAACTTTTTGGGTGTTTTTACAACCTCTAGCCATAATAGCCATACTTCGCGATTTAGTCAAAGTCTTTCATTATGCCTTACATAGTACGTGTAATTTAACTCTCGAACGCAACAAAGTGTGGCGCGCCACTACATTTGTCAAATTCCTGTGAACAAAGTCGTTTATAGTAGGCGCTGCCACTGCATGTAGGTATGTACCGTCTGCTATACTATTAGCTTAGCACCTTTGCATACAAATTTATACTGCATACATATTTATACACCTTTTCTCAGCAGCTAACTGTACAATCGAACAAACTGATTAATGACCCACCATAGTACGTTTTCACAGGAAGTGTCACAATTTTTTTTTATTTAACTTAAAATCATTTTAATGCCAATGTTTTTTTTGTACGTTAACTTAGAAGTTATATTTTTCACAGCTTCAAGGGACTGTAGATATGGTTTTAATTTCAACTATCAACGCGTTGACATACAGACGGACAGACGGGCAACAAAGTGATCCTATAAGGGTTCCGTGTTTTCCTTTTGAGGTACGGAACCCTAAAAATGACACCGTCCAGTAAAAAAAAATGAAGCCGGAGACTAAGCAACGACGTTCGTTACACATGGCAGGATTAATTCAGTCGTCTAAATACTCAAAATGAATACGCGGCTCCTTTAATTTAATATTCCCTTTGACCTGCGGGCTTGGTCCGTATGAGATATGAATACTTGGTGCGGAAATTTCATTAGGTTTATATATATACATTTAGCATTGGCACAAACATATGAGATCTTTGAAGTGATAATACGTTATGCAATAATCTTTAAAAGAAAACCGGCCAAGTGCGAGTCGGACTCGCGCACGAAGGGTTCCGTACCGTTACGCAAAAAACGGCAAAAAAATCACGTTTGTTGTATCAGTTGTTGTGTTTGTTGTATGGGAGCCCCACTTAAATATTTATTTTATTCTGTTTTTAGTATTTGTTGTTATAGCGGCAACATAAATACATCATCTGTGAAAATTTCAACTGTCTAGCTATCACGGTTCATGAGATACAGCCTGGTGATAGAAGGAGAGACAGCGGAGTCTTAGTAATAGGGTCCCGTTTTTACCCTTTAAAAAACCCTAAAAAAAACGACAACAAAATAGTTTGAAATGCCACATATTATTTACGACCATAGATTTGCTTCAAGACTTTTTAAAATATTTTGTCGTAAAGAAGTTCCATTCTGGTCTTCATGGGCAGTTCCATTTCACCAAATAGCATTATTTAAATGCAAATGCTTGGTTTTTAGATAAACACTAAAAACATCGCTAATATCACTGCCTGCAAATGATACATCCGTCTGAAACGCGTAGTCCCTAAGCAAATGTTATTGATAAATATACGAACGATATACGAACAGCCTGCGGCAGTCGGGCACGGGACTCCTATACAAACAGGAATTAATTTTACCTATCAGACATACCTAAGGCGGTTTCACATTGAATGCGGACCCGCAGCCCACTCCGCGGTGAGCGAGCAGGACAGCGCTGCATACGTCCATAGCGCTGTCTCTCTCTCTCGATCGGGACATTCGAAATGCCTTGTTCAAATACAGAAATTGTTTGGTCAACCCTTTCTGATCACGGTCAAAGTCAAACTTGATTTAGAATTTGCGAATATTTTCCTTTGCAACAGGCGAAAGGCATCGGATTATGAGGAAAACTTTATCTACCAACTTTACCAGTCCAATATTAGAACGGTTTTTTTTTTACTTTATCTTTAGCGCATTTTTAAAAAACGTTTGCGTCAGATTTGTACTGCCCTACTTATATTGTTATTTGTTTCGTTTATTACGTCGTAGGAGAAAAAAAAAGTTAATTTTACTTAATGTGAATTTTATTTCACCGTCGACCAAAATAACTACAATGGCTTGCTAGAACCTATTATATTATGATGTTTTTTTTTCTAATTTACCTTTGGGTTACATTTGAATAATGTTTTGCAATTCTCGTTCATTATAATTTGCATATTCTATAAATAAATAAACATCGTTAAAATAAAAATATGGCAAGGTTAATTGACAGCCCTATTTAATTTAGTATTCAAATATGTTACCCAAATACAATGGCTAATACATTATTCAGGCTCCTAAATCTAGATTCTGCGCTGCCCGTGGAGTGGCAATGAGTTTCGATGACGAATTGAAACACTATTAGCATACGTATGGGTATGATGACGTCATAGGTTCCTGTCGGACCAGACGTTTTGTCGCTGGCAACACTTAAAACTAGTGGGTGAGCTGTAAACCTCGCGAAACCCCAAAAAAAAACGTTTATTACCGGACACAAAAACAGTACAGCAATGGAGAAAACAGAAACAACACATTTCATGAGAATCGGTTGAGAAATGCGACCTGTATAGGAGAACATCCGGATATATTTATATCCGGATCCGGAACATCCGGATATAAATTAGAAAAAAAATTGACATTTGTATATAAGGTAATAAGTATAGTATTTGTATATAGTAAGTATATAATAAGTGACGATCATAATATAAATTCGTATAGATTAAGTTATAATAATTTATGCTGTAATTTAATATTATGAAATAAATAAATCTAAATCTATACGACAGCATTTTTGTCCAAGCTGTTGTTTTTGTGTTAAGAATGAATGTGGAGGGAAGTACGAGGAGAGGAAAACCGAGGAAAAGGTAGATGGACTGTGTGAAAGATGATATGAAACTAACGCAAGTGAATGATGAGATGACGGGTGACAGAGCGGTATGGAAGAAAAACACATGCTGCGCCGACCCCAAGTGAATGGGACAAGGGCAAGCGAATGATGATTTTTGTCCAAGCTGTAACGGAATGAATAAGTATTTATCTTCCTGCACATGCAAACGAAATTTCAACATCAATGTGTAAATCGGGTCAAGGACAGATTTTAATCACCAATATTTAGGATCCGATCGAAGTCGGATTTTTTGCCGTAGCCTTCCGAAACCCAAACTTCGGTCAAACACTACCGAAATTACAGTTTCGGCGAGGCCGAAAGATTCGGTAGTTTTTTGGCCGAAACCGAACCCTCGGCCGAAACATGATTTTTATGCCGAAACCGAAACGACACTGACACTACCAATATTGTTGTTGTAGATGGCATAACCTTAGCAAGGTCTCATCTCAGTACCATGTTCTTTGAAGATCGTAATGGGTATGACGCCTCCTCCGTCTTTTATGAATCCCGCTCTATCTACTTTTTAGGGTTCCGTACCCAAAGGGTAAAAACGGGACCCTAATATTACTAAGACTTCGCTGTCCGTCTGTCTGTCACCAGGTTGTATCTCATGAACCGTGATAGATAGACGTGATAGTATTTCTGTTCCCGATATAACAACAAATACTAAAAAGTACGGAACCCTCGGTGGACGAGTCCGACTCGCACTTGGCCGGTTTTTCTAATCAACTCGGTGAGCTTACCGGCTGACGTAACAGTGTCACAGCTCACAACATCCAAACTTAGCTTTTGCGGGTGCCATTTGTCGCCGCCGGGCATAGGAAATAGGTGCATTGATATGAATCATTCCCATCTGTCCCCGCCTCATGTATGGCGGCGGTCACGTGGGGCGGGAACAAATCAGAATACACCGTTTGCGTAGACATTTAATTTTAATAGTCTATCAAAAGCCTACAAAACTACTAACACCTTAGACTAGAACTCCTAATTAATCTCATGACTTTCGTTCAAAGCCGTTATGTAAAGTTTTAAAGGGAGTAATTAATTAATCATTTTCGTGGAGTTAAAAAACAAAACAACAGCGTTCTGACTCAGCGAATTAAGTTTAAGAAGACTTTAAAGGATCTTTTGAGATGAGAACTAATAATAACTAACGAAATTACAAACTTAAGAAGTGATTTTGGTTTATGTAGACAAAAAAGAACAAAAAAAAATGTATGTACAGTCAGCAGCGGCTCAAACAACGCATCGTAGTATCTCATTGTCATTCTGTAACAGCTTAAAAAAAATGTGCAATTAAGACTGTAAAAGATATACTTTTGAACGTGAATTTTAGAAATTTATCTATATTTGGAAAAGTTATCTGGAACGTCAAATACTTTGGCGCGTTGTTTCATGCACTACTATTCTTCTTCTTCTTAAGGCCTTATTCCCATCTCTATTTGGGGTCGGCTCTCCTAATCCTTAGTCTCCAGAGTGGTCTTTTCTGGGTCGTCTATGCGTCCGTGTTGGAGTTTTTGAGGTCTTTCTTTATGACGGATATCCATGTAGTTCGAGATCTCCCGCGATGCCCTGGTCTCGGTTCAAGTTCCAGCACTTTTCTTGTCATGTCATGACATGACCATACCATACCAGCGAGTTTCATGCACTACTATTGATGCTGACTATACAAATAAAAGTCAGTTTTTGTTTCGATCTTTTGTTTCTTCAAAAGCATGAAGAGCAGAATTCCAAATGGTCCCGAAATCAACTACTGTGAACACAATTATTCAAAAATGACAATTCAAAGATACATTTACATGGAGCTATACAAAGTCCAGTACCTACCTTTCGCTTTTTGGTCATTTTTTTCACGTTGAAAAAAAGTGGCAAAAATATGCACAAAATATATGCTGTAGACCAGGGGTTAAAGTAAGTTCAAGAACCCCTATGCTACGAACCCCTTAGGGGTCCGCAGTAGGTCAGTTACCCTCTGTAAACATACTTATTAGGAAATCTTGTAGTAAACTTGACGAGACCTAAGTACCAAAGTAATGAAACTTATAATAAAAGTAAATATAAATAAGGGTTTTTAATATTTTCCTAAAATATTTTTGACAGGGGTCCGTGGAATTGTTTAAATTGTGAAAATGGTCCGTGACTGCAAGAAGTTTAAGAAACCCTGCTGTAGACACAAGTGAAATGATAAAAAAAACGTCAACTCAAAGAGCAAGGTGCTAAAATGTCCATTGCCGGTCGTGGTTGACCGGATGATTAAACAATAGGTGCGAAATATGTTTTGTCCACATCGATAAGTGATATAAACGCGATGATTACCGCACTGATATGTTGGCAGAAAAGGAAACATCATTGTGTAACCCGTTATATTGTTAAAGCTGTAACAGACGGGTGTACCGGACCGCAAACTTGGTCTATTCGAGTGGAATTTGGTCCGTCGTACGTCCTTTATGCCACAAAAACAGTTTGTGATAAACTGTGGACATTTTTCTTAGTTTTCAATTTATAAAATTGTCATAAGCAACCATATACCTCGCCTTTGACTTGACGGCAGTAAGGTATTTAAAGTCAATTCTACTTCCGCTCTGAATTCCAACTCCTACGAAAATAATATTAATTTCATTTTTTCGTCGGTATTTTTATCGAAACTCACATTAAATAACAAAATCAACAACGCACAATAAATCCAATAAAATAGAATTACAGAATTTTCTACTTTGCCTCCATAACGATTAAAAAAATACCTACGCGTGTTTGAGTAGACATTTTTACCGCTAACATTTAGATGAAATATGTATTTTAAATGTTTATTTGTGTAGTCAAATTTGTTATTTAAAATTATTGAATTTTGTTATTAATGTCTTATTTAATATGTTCATGTCGATTTTATATAAATAAAACTGCAAAATACAGCAACCATCGTTTTTTGTTGTTTTTTAGGGTTCCATCCCCAAAGGGTAAAAACGGGACCCTATTACTAAGACTCCGCTGTCCGTCTGTCTGTCTGTCACCAGGCTGTATCTCATGAACCGAGATATTTAGACAGTTGAAATTTTCACAGATGATGTATTTCTGTTGCCACTATAACAACAAATACTAAAAAGTACGGAACCCTCGGTGCGCGAGTCCGACTCGCACTTGGCCGGTTTTTTTTTTATAGGCGTAGTGGCAGTTATAGTTTTTTTATGGCTGATGAATGCCATGATGCTGTGTCACAAATATGTGTGAAATAGAAATTAAAAAAGAGCACTTTGCCGGCCTAGGCCTGCAATTTTATATGAAATTTCATTTAAGACGTCTATCTAGCAAACATATATATGGTCCATCGCACTATACGCATGTGAGACATGGACGCT
Organism: Cydia strobilella; assembly: GCF_947568885.1. Lineage (NCBI taxonomy): Eukaryota > Metazoa > Arthropoda > Insecta > Lepidoptera > Tortricidae > Cydia > Cydia strobilella. The sequence continues at coordinate 10,204,460 of NC_086062.1, read as the reverse complement.
AAATAAGAGAGATGAAAAACATATACAGGCATTTGAAATATGGTGTTGGCGAAGGATGGAAGGAATAAGTTGAACGGAAAAAGTTACCAATGAAGACGTCCTAAAAAGAGTGAAGGAAAAGAGAAGTATAATGAACATTATTAAAAATAGAAGAGGAAAAATGATCGGCCACCTGCTACGACATGACCACTTCATCAGCAACATCATAAAAGGGAAAATAAACGGAAGGAGAGGTAGGGGAAGGCCAAGAAAAAGTTATATGAGCCAAGTAAAGGAGCATGCAGGGGCCGTGTCGTACCAGGATACTAAGGGGCTGGCTTGGGATCGACCAAGGTGGAGACAACTTCATCACGCTGCACCGACAAGAGCCCACAGTTCTTACATTGAATGAATGAGCCGCGCCTGAAACGTGACACTTTGCAGCCAACACACATAAGGAACATAATAATAATATTCCAGTAATCAGTAATCAGTGTGTTTATTGCTGTCATAGGTATACAAGTTGATACATTTATTGGTTCAGCTATGAAGCCCTGTAGGGCAATGCAATATAACTTAAATCTAACTTAATTACTATGGCTTAAAGCTATCCCTAATACATTGCTTATAATGACCATGCATAATATTATATTATATACATTTTTCAAACGGTTACAAATATTTTTAACTTGCGATATCAAAACTACTATACTATACATGTTTTGTCACAAAGAAATGCAAATATTTAAAATGTCATATGTATTGCATGCTCAAATTACTTATACCTACTCTATTACAAATGTATATCATTGAGATATTCTTGAATAGTATAATATGCCTTAGAGGCTAAAAAGGCATACAATGCAGTTTTAAATTCTTTAATGTTTTCTAGTTTTAGGATGTTTAATGGTAACTTATTAAATATTCGGGGCGTCATACCAATTATGCTTTTAGACACAAAGGCGGTTCTGGATGACTTATAATTAATTTTTTCCTGATGACGCAGGCTATTGTATTTTGTAAATTTATTCATATTACATTTGACATAGGTTGCTATTTCATACACATATAAACAAGGGACTGTCAGTATTTTTAATTCTATAAAATGAGGTTTACATGAATCCATGGTTGTAATACCGCATACTGATCGTAGACATTTCTTTTGACTCATAAAAACCGCTTCACGATCAGTGGCATTTCCCCAAAACATTATTCCATACCTTAAAGTAGCCGTTACATGTGCATGATAGACTGTCAGTACAGCTGATTGATTAACTACTTTCCTTAAATTATACAATGCATAACTAAATTGATTAAGTTTTGTACATATAATGTCAATTTGATTTTTCCATGTCAGACTACTATCTAAGCTTAAACCTAAAAATTTTGTAGAGTCAGTTTCATTAATTATTTGGTCTTGGTAAGTAACAACTAGATTAGGTGTATTTTTGGTCCGCAAATTAAAGTTCATAAAATTAGTTTTTTCAAGATTTACATGTAGGTTATTCTTATTAAGCCAATCAATAATACTATGTAGGGCTTGATTGATATTGTCCTGATGGACCTGCATGTCTGTCTCCGTAAATATAATTGTGCTATCATCGGCAAACAATACCATTGGGTGGTTAACGGCTTTAGGCAGGTCATTAATGTATGCAAGAAATAGGAGTGGACCTAAAACACTGCCTTGTGGTACGCCGTAGCTTATTTCTTTAAAGGTAGATACATACACGACTTCCTTTTTGGTCTTTGGACATATCCTATCGATTTGGGTGCATTGTTTACGTCCATTTAAATATGATTTAATAAGTTCATAGACATTGCCCCGTACTCCGTATTTGTATAGCTTTGACAAAAGTATTTGGTGGTTAACAAAGTCAAAAGCTTTGGACATGTCCATGTACAGAGCGCAAACAGGTATCCTTTTATCAACTTGAGCCAAAACTGTTTCTAGTAGATTATAAATAGCCATATTTATGGATTTATTTTTCCTGAACCCTTTTTGTTCTGGCGCAAATAGATCATTTTTTTCAAAGTATTGATATAAACTACTGAAAATTACTTTTTCTATTATTTTAGAAAATATTGGTAGTAGGGCCACTGGTCTATAATTACCTACATTTTCTCTTGCACCCTTTTTGAATAATGGACGAACAACTGCTATTTTTAATCTTTCGGGAAATGTACCTTGTTCAATGCATAAGTTTATGATATAGCTTAAAGGTGAGGCAATTCCATTGCATGTTTAAGAAAAAGCTTTTAAAGACAATAACTTTTATACGAGTAAGTAGTTTCAAATTGGATGAGACTGCATGCTGTGACTCGCGGCATAATATTTCGCAAGTAACCGGCCGCTTATGTTCCACACATAGCCGCTCTTTCACTCGCGCCTCTTCATAGACATAAACAATAAACATGAGGTCATAACATAACATAGTCTGTGAGTAGTCCACGTGTAGAACTTATGAAACATTGCGTCTAATATCTACGCACGGGGGGTTATTGATCTAAGTCATCCAAGTAATGAGCCGTCAGCCAGGTTTATGGACATATAGCATACAGCCAATGTCATGCTAATTTGTTAGCATCGTATACATATAACTATGAAGGAATTAGCACCTCTGATTTTAAGAATGAATAGTCGGAAATTTTCTCATATTTCGAATGGCAGTATTTTCTTCTGCTATAAAAGTAAAATCTCTTAAGATGTATGGCTTAAAAAACAAATAAGTAAAAAAAAAATCTCTTCATTTATCGAGATTCCACGTAACTATGTGTGTGTCAAAAACTAGTTTTAATAGCGGATATTTTGTAAGCTAGCGAATAATAAGACATAGATAGACAATCCTAAACGTCACATCTATAAGATCAATATCCAAGGACAAATTGGCATTGTATTTTTTTCTTCCTTGATGTTATCATGCGACCCGCGATCTCGATAAAGCCAATCATGTTTCTTGTCATGTCAGCCGAAATTTGTGATAAATGATATGATATATAACGAAGAACGGAGTAAAACGGACACTGGAAATATTTTGCTGAGACCAAGTGGGGATGTAAACGAATACTGACGTGGAGTAACCATCGGTCTAGTTAAATAATCAACTAGTTAGAACAATGTCCTAGTCTAGCCCTATAGTTGAGAACATTTCCTGATGATCATAGAGTTCATAGTCATTTTAGTAACAGATTCTAAGGTAACTAACTGCACAAATTTTTCAGTGACCGAGTGAGGAGGAGAAAAATAAGGATTAGAATTTCCCTATGTTATAACAACGCGCTTTCCCACACAATAGACATAACCAAACTAAGTCAGAGCGAAGTTTCTTTGCACCGATAGCACTGAACCCAGCACCATCGGAATAAATTACTCCGTAGAACAATGGCGTTGTATAGCGGATGCCATTGTAATGTAAACTCTGGTTAAACAGTTAAGTCTAGAACTAGTGGGACAAAGGGTTATCCTTGCGTTTGATTATATAGAGTGGCTAGCCGAGTCGCTACTCTCAGAAGTAACCCCCTTAATTATGTATTAAGCAGAATTATCTGTAAACGATGACCACAATGCTTCGAAATAAAGCAAAAGTAGAAGTGGAGTAGAGGGTCTCGCCTGAGACAGTGCTTTTTTCCACTTTTTCTTTATTTCTAAGAAACAATTTAAAAATGCTTGTTGCTAGGCCTATTTGAATAAAGAATATATTGACTATTGACACTGCTTAATACAAATTAATCCCCTTATTCATAAACGCGTTAGATTCAATTAGCTAATAAATCGTTGTCTTAGTCTGTCATTTTGACTTAGAAATGTTTTCTTATGGAAGGGATATAAGTAATAAATAACATAAATTAACTAATTCAGGCTTGTAGTGCGTTTATGAAAAAGGTGGTAAATATTTAATGAAAATTAATGGAATCTGACTTGAATATCACAGCATAGAAAGTATGAAATCAAAGAAAATGTAAAATGAAAGAAAGTATAAAATCAAAGAAAGTATAAAATTGTTAACAACCAGTCTGCTGCTGCTAATCTTCGCTAATCGGACCAAGCTTTTCCATAGACTGCTGTGACAGATTGTGAGAGTGCCACCATAAAACATCTCTCTTTAAATATTGTGCGACTGCTACCCGACGGATATAGTTACTACTGATGAATGTATTATATCTAAAAATTAAGTGACGAAATATAATGTCCTTTCCACACTTTGCCAAGTCAAAGACGGCGCGAGTTAAGTTTAACGGTATCTAGTCAGGCTGTACTTTAGAAACCTAAGTCAGCACTTTGCGCATCGATATAAATTTTCAGTTTGGCAGCGATATAAATTTTAAATTATCTTAGGGTGTTACTTTACAGTTTGCTTTTGCCAGTTTCGTTTCAGTAAAAAAGCTATCGTGTCACCTTCACAGTCCCTTTTGCTTGTTTTATTTAAAAAAAAAGTCCCTTTTGCTGCCTGCACCCTTTATATGTGCCTTGTTCTCACCTACTTTGCATGTTGTATTTTTATATATGTAAATATAAATAGGTGAACAAATTGTTTACACGAATACATTTACATATTTTTTCATGCAAAAAAGGTCTAAAGCTGTTCAGAATGATTTTATTCTATTTGTATTTAGTTATTTTATTTTTCGTTTTTTTTTTCTCATTATAGCGTTCCAAATTATTATTTTTATTGAGAAGTTTGGCTGTTGAGCTGCTATGATAAATAATCTGTTATGGAACCGCTGTAAAACTTTTAACAGGGAGGTAACAAACTTAGGAAATGTATTTTAAAAATTCAAATAAGGAGAGTTTATAACTATATATCAAAGTTTTAGACTCGTTTTTAAGAACCGGAATACATTCTATCTCGGAATATACGGAATAACGCGGTCTGAGTACCGCAAATCCCGGTAACGTCGTTGCGGTGGGCTATTCCATCGCCAGTTCTAGTTTTGGTACTGAAATTCTCAGTTAGGATTTTGCTCAGGTGTATAGTGTAGGCTAAGCTGGCTAAGGTCGCGGACTGGAATCAGCGGCGCGCGGCACGGCGAGCGGCAAATCAATCAATCAGTTATTAATATCAGAATTTATACTATAAAACACATTAAATCGTACTTTTTAATACAGTTGCTCAAAAAGTGGTACTTTTTGTGGCTGCGTAGCGTGCGAGAAGCTCAATTTCTCGAACTAGTGCTTTTTACTTTTTAGTTCCAAACTATACTTTCGAAACGCAGTTAAAATTGAATTTAGCGCGGAGCAGGTACCAGGGCCTCATGAGTTATGAGGAGGTGTCGTTGACCAACCCGCGCCGGGCCCGCGGCGGCCGCGGCCGGGGCGCGCACGAGTATGAAGGTATCGCGGGCTGCGGCAGCTCGCGTATCTTAGCTGTTTAGGTACTTTTGGTTTTGGTTTGGTTTGGTGGTATGATTCTACTAATGATATATTAATTTATTATTTTTTCGCAATTGTATTAAAAAACGTCGTTTACAACACGTGTGATATGTCTTTTTACACTAGTTGTAAAATGTACTATACTGTCTTCACTAAACCATAAGCCCAATTATTCTTATCTCTCGGATCTCTCACATTCTACTTATCACTAAACAAACAAACCATTCCCAAACTCCATCAAGTGCTTAAATTCTCGTTTGCCACATTTATTAGTGCGCAAAAACCATCGACAATCCCCTCGCTTTTTTTCAACCTGTTTCTGAACGAGTGCGACAGGTGCGTTTTTTTTAAATATCCGGAACTGCACAGATGTGGTGTCGAGTGACATTGTTCAAGGTTTATTTATGATTCTCGAGTGTTATTTGGCCGTTTTGAAGTGTGTTGTATTGGTGCCTTTTATCTAGCCTTTTGTTATTTAATGGTACTTTTTTGTAGCTAGCACGAGAATTTGAAAAAACATCGTTCAATAGAATGATATTTATTACGCTCAAAAAACAAAATGCTAATTGAAGACTCCGCGTTTAAAAAGAAAAAAATATGTGATGGGTGAAACAAACCGTTTTAAATGGAAAGGATTTAATGTACCTATATTCAAAGGTTTTTTTATACTTTATTAAGAAGCTTTTTTGATTAAACGAATATGTCGCCCCATAAGAACAGACTTAATTACCAGAGTTAAAAGAAAGTAAACAAGCAAATCTAGATTAAAATACATCACACTGGTCTGTATTTCAGACCGCACAACAATATTTAATACTTTTTAACAAGCAGAAACATCTGCGAACGATGCTATTAAGCTTAGAATAAATTTAAAAGTGGAACAATTACTGCCTTGGGTGAGACTTGAACTCACGGCCTCTAGATCGAGACCTCATCCATAGCAAAGATAAATAGATATAACTCCGTAATAGATGGATACAGTCTAAGGAAAAAAAGTGCCTCGAAAAATCACGAAAATTTTGGCCTACTCTCGTATAGAGGGCGTTGACGGTTTCGTTTGTTATTTATAATTTTAACGCATATCCGTTGAAGAACATGGGTCAAAATCATATAAAAAAAATAATGCAAATAAAAAAATCATTTATCCATATTTAAATACATTTGAAAGTATTTTTATAAATCTTCATTTTTAGTTTTAAAGTATGTCGATAGATGGCAGTGAATTTACAGTGGTTACAAAATTTACTATGACGTACTGCTCTATCTTATTATATCCTCTTTGTCCATAGTCAGCAAATCTTCCCACTATATGGGTCTAGGGGACCCTAGCGACATCTACCGTAAGAGCGTAACACTTCTAAAACGGCCACCGGAGTTCCAAGTCATATTGGAAATTCACCAATTACGATGTGCTCCCCATTCTAAATTAATTTTAAAAAATTAACGCTGGAGTATCGATCCAGAGGCCGTGAGTTCAAGGCTCACCCAAGGCAGTAATTTTTCCACATTTAAATTTATACTAAGCTTTATAGTTAATACCTTTTTCACTAAATTAGATTTGGAGTTCGATAGGTAGGTGATCTTGTCGCCATAATCGTTTAAATAAATGTGTCGTTTCCAAGCAAAAGATAGCACATTGTCGCTTGACATAAGGACACTCTAACAGGTCTTTCGTATAAAGATACAAGCAATTTTCGTCCTTATGTTAAGCGACAATGTGGTACCTTTTAATTAAAATCGTCGAAAATTAAGTTATAATTTCTACCTTGATTAGTCCTTGAATGGGCTGAAGTGAGTCATCCCGTTAAAGGTAACGAACTATAAATAAAACTGGTTGGTCGCCGTATTCTGTCACCTTTTGACTTTGGAATGTCAACATTCCAGGACGTCTAGCTCTCTTTGATGCGTGTGCGCATAATAATGTTTCTTTGATTAAATGACGTCTAAGTGCCGTGGCACTTTCTTTTAAAGCTGTTTGAGCATGATAAAGTTTCATGAAATAAGAAAAGACTATAATTATCTGGATAATTTCGAACCCTGCAGATATGACAAAGGTAAATGTGGTCTGCTATTTATAAAGTTCTACATTATATACTTCAGGGTTCTGTATCCAAAGGGTAAAAACGGGACCCTATTACTAAGACTCCGCTGTCCGTCTGTTTGTCACCAGGCTGTATCTCATGAACCGTGATAGCTAGACAGTTGAAATTTTCACAAATGATGTATTTATGTTGCCGCTACAACAACAAATACTAAAAAGTACGGAACCCTCGGTGCGCGAGTCCGACTCGCACTTGTCCGGTTTTCTACTTTCTTCTCCACCACCACTTCTTTAAAACTATCCTGGAGGGGCGGATAGGAAGCAAGCGGGGTAGAGGAAAACCCAGACGCAGCTTTTTAGAACAAGTGAACGAAAAAGTAGGGTTCGTGTCGTATCAAAAAGTCAAAGAGGGAAATCTAGGGAAGATAGGGAAAGCCTGAAGATATTCCACCGACAAGAGAATAACTCTTAAGTTAATGATGATGACTTTTTAACTTTGACCCAAACTATGCGCGAGTTAAAAACCTAAATTATAAGGTTTTATAACTCGTGCATTGTTTAGTCTAAGTAAAACAGTGGAAATGTATTTTAAATCAGAAATATATTGTTGCACAGCCTATAAAAACTAGAAAATATACTCTAAAACCTCGCAGTACCTAAACCACAGAATAAAAGTAATAGTGTTATCATACAGAACAGCCACGCACCGCCCCGCCCCGCAACAACATATTGACGGCCGTTTGGCGGCCGCTCAGTATAGGTACTATTTTTAAGCAACTTACCAAAGCTCTGCTCCAGGCCAGGCTCTGCAAAGTACCAGCTTGAGGCGCTCGAGTCAGTTGAGAGGAGGGCCATGAGAATCATCAATGGCAGCAATCTGACGAATGCTCGACTCCAAGTCTGGAGCATCGTCGCAAGGTTGCCAGCCTAACGATCTTTTATAGGATACATTTCAGAGAGTGTGCCGAGGAACTGCACAACCTTATTCCTCCGTCCCATTTTTACCATCGGACTACAAGACAAACGGCACTCCGGCATCGCTTCATGGTAGGAACTCCAAAAATACGCACAAAGCGTTTTGCTTCCACATTTCTTATGCGAACTGCCAAGGAGTGGAACGCCCTGCCCGAGTCTGTTTCCGCATGAGTACAATCTGGGGCTCTTCAAGGCAAAAGTTAATAGGTATCTCATAGGCAAGCTTGCTCCACCGTAGACCGCATCATCACTTACCATCAGGTGGGATCGTGGTCAAATGCCTGCCTATTCACAAAAAAAAAACTTACACAATTACCAGCCGCATGCCGCGTGTACAGACGTGCCGTCCACACATAGAAACGCATGTGATTTTTGATGTATAGCGTGTCCGCCCTGTGCCTAAACATTACAACGTAACACTATTTAATGAGTAGTACTCACAAAAGCTTTTCTTCGTTTAGCGAAGCAATTAGATGGCGATAGCGTTGGCGTTCGTTGCCCAATACTCATGGACCATCTAACGCAGCGTACTACGTAGGCGAATAACGCGAAACGAAGCGATGCGGCGCGGGTTGAATCAATCCTTTGATACCTATGGAAGTGTCCTATGTAGGCGATCTCGTTGCGAACGCGAACGCCGTGGGCCCGCCGCGCCGCTTCGCTTCGTGTTCGCCAGTTGTTCGCTTACGTAAGACGCTGTGTAAGTGTTTTGAGGCTACGGCTGGAAACTAAAATTGTAAGAACTATAGCGAAAGCGAAACTGACCATTGGCCATCAGAGCTAGTTATATAATCAAATAGTATAGAAAACTAGAAAAGTTTCGTTGCTCTCAGGTTTCAGGTTTTGTTTCGTAGCTTTCAAGTTTTTATTAATGGCCCTCTAAAAATGAAACTGTTAATTGCCAGTTAGGCCAGTCAAATTAGATCCAAAAAAGCGTTTTGAGGAATTAATTCCTGCAAAAAATCTAACTTGACTGGCCTAACTACAGTTGGCTCTTCTAAAAGTTTGCCCACCCCAGGCTTAAGTTATAATCAACCCTTTATAACTTTACTGCACCTACATTGTTTCCAATCTAATATCACCTCGGTTAACATTTGGCCTCACAGATTAACTTCGGATTGTTTGTTCTAATAATACGCATATTAATTCAAAGTTTCACATTATCCACCATTAACGTACAAGCTTGCGGCAGTTGAAACTAGAATCCCTTGATACTTGAATAATAGCGGAACAAGGCAGCGTTTCCGTAAATTAATCTACATTACGGCTCGGCCACGAGATCGCGCGGCAGCGGCGAGCGGCGGCCATAGGTTGGAGCGAGACACAGCGATCGGACCTTTCGTTCCCACCTATGGCCGCCGCTCGCCGCTGCCGCGCGATGTCGTGGCCGGCCGTTAGGGTTGCCAATGTTGCCATACCTTCAAATACGCCGGGACATATCCCGTTTTGAAACACGATATCCTGGCAATTAGGGCGCGCTCGGCTCACAACTGCTTCGAGCAGTCATTGAAGCATAATGTAATAAGCGAGATAGAGGACGAGTCATGCGTAAGGCTTCGAATCCATGTATTCCGACATGGATGTTTCCTACGTATGCGTATTTAAGTACGCATTTATCTATTTATGTATATATATCTATATATATAGTTGGAGGCTAATTTGTGAGGAATGCAAAAACCTTTGTGAGGCAATGGATGACCGTCCGTCCTCAGTTAGTTATTAATATTGAATATAACATTTATTGCAGTTTTAAACTTCTGTCACTCGTTTCTTTCTATGTATATCACTTGTCCCAGTCGACGTCCCTCTATATTTATGGCAACCTACTACACATACGTTTAACAGTGGGTATGATATTGCTGACGCAATATCAATTCGCAAAACAATCATATTTCGATGACAACAGATATGTTATGTAGATACATACATATTTACTTCAATGGCAGCACCTAGATTTGAATGGTATCAGCTTTCATCCACTCAATTTGTTATTAATTATGTACCTATGATTACGCAAACAACGCTACAACCATTGTGTTTCTATTTACTATATAAAAAAGTAAAGTAAAAGTAAAAATCATTTATTGTACACAAAGATTTATGAAGAAACAAAAATTATCTGGTCTTAAAACTAAGAGGCAATTATGTACATTTATGCATTTACAATGAAGGTTGTACCGGTTCCTACACTAGGCGTAGCCTGTCACGTAGGTAACCATTTGTGGTATTTTCTATAAAAAGGGACCTTATTGTCGATGGCGCTTACGCCATTATAAACGATGCTCTGAAATAAATACAATGTACGCTGTGCGGCGTAAGCGGCATCGATAATAAGGTCCCTTTTCATAGAAAATGCCCCATTTATTATTATTTAGTTAAATCTGTTTTATAGTTTTAGTAAAACAAGAAAACAATATGGTTTACAATGTTTCAATAGAAATAGCTGATACAAGAAGCTATTTAAAAGTTTTTAATTTCAACACAGGGATTTGTTCAGTTAATTTAATTTGGTTAAGATAAAATTTTGTAGTAACTAATAAACTATTCATCTATCATTGGCTATTATAAAATATATTATCACTTATTGTAGCAGGAATTACACAAAAACCAAACATTTTCTCTTGACAGATAAAACATTTGTTTTACTTGTACAGACGGCCCTTACATGTAGTACATAATTGTTTACCATCGTATTTTCTCGGAAACGTTCGTACTTGTCATGCTACTTCAGTCAACCTCGGTACTTTTTGTACCGAGACTGACTGACATAGCACACGTTCGTGCGTTTCCTTGAAAATACGATGGCGAACAATTATGCACTCTACATCTGTTTCATAAAACTTAGCAACCTCTAAATGTAAAGTTTGTCTCATTCTAACAAACAGAAATGTCAAAAAGATGGATAGGGAAACACAATTATCAATGGTTTGTTAGGTTCGACAGACATTTATGATTAACGCCATAACTATACACACCAAACAAAACAAACAAACAAACAAGCCATGCCTGGCATCAACGGAAGGCTCACAAGGGTGCTCCTTCAACTAGGAAAGACCCGACTGAGCATGGTAACTAGTGTCATAAAAGGTCATGGACTATTTAACAAACATCTTTTTATAACAGGTGTCACAGACAGTCCCCTATGCAGAGGATGCATGGAGACAGAAGAAGCCTCTCACGTGGTGCTGGAGTGCAGCGGAGTGGCCCCATACAGGGCAAAACATCTCGGATCCTCGAGAGACCTCCACGAGGAGCTGGGCTGGCAGGACTAGCCCACCCCCCCATGTCACGCAAAATAGGCGCCAGTCGCCGAGTTGCGGAAAATCGCCCGAACTACAATACAATACAACTATACACACTGCCTCACTAGGACTGAAGCACAGGGAGGACACGCTGTACTTTACATCAAATATCACTTGCGTTTCTATGTGTGAACGCGGCATGCGTCATTGTGTAAGTAAGTTGCTTAAAAACAGTACTAAGCGGTCGGCAAAAGGTCGTCAATCTGTTGTCGCGGGGCGAGGATAATTCGAGTCGGGGCGGGGCGGTGCGTGGCCGTTCTGTATGATAATACTATTACTTATTCTGTGACTGAAGTAGGTTGGCTCTTATCATTCTTATCTACATTATCTACTTAATGCGAGGTAAATATTAGGTAACTTTGGTTGCTATCCATTTTGTACTATACTGTGGCACCCAGGCCCATTTTTTTTTCACAAACATTTAAAACCATGAAACAAATAATTTCTTATTAAATACTTTGATTTGTCTTGTCTTGTTTGCTTTGTTACTCGAAATAGGTATAAATTATATACTGAAATAGATGTCTTATTCAAAAGAATAACACAACCAAAATGCCCTTTCGACTCTTTCGAGGCTAAAATGTGAAGGTGCTGGTTCAATTCCAGTCCTGGGCAGTGGAGGCTTTGGTTGCTTTTTCTTGCATATACAGGGTGGTTAAAAAATAAGTGCATTCCCGTTGCCAGGGAGGTTTTGGGATGATAGGTACTTTGAGCAACTTTTACTATGGGACCAACCACGAAATCGCGAAAACAAAATGACCCTCCCATGGAAAATGGACCAGCCAAAATGTATGAAACAGACAATTTTTTTGTGATTTCGGGGTTGGTCCCATAGTTGCTGTGTATAATTTCTGTTTCTTTTACTATCTCCTGACTAGCTTCCTATTTTTAGGGTTCCGTACCTAAAGGGTAAAAATGGGAGTCAGGAGCCTATTACTAAGACTCCACTGCCCGCCTGTCACCAGACTGTATCTCATGAACCGTGACAGCTAGACAGTTGAAATTTTCACAGATGATGTATTTCTGTTGCCGCTATAACAATAAATACTCTAAAAGTACGGAACCCTCGGTGGGCGAGTCCGACTCGCACTTGTCCGGTTTTTTTAATCATTCTTTTTTTTTTACTTTCATATGCACTTGATACACTTTTTTTATAGACAAGAATACAAACACGATTTGAATGATTATGGTAAGTGTATGGATTATGACTTATAATTATTAGATTAGAATGATTTTAGTATTAATATTTTAGTAAAATACATAATATTCTTAAAACTACTTCCGAAAAACTTTTATTTGGAAGTAGCTAAACACAGAGCTAAGACTGAAACAAAGTAACCTCTTTGGTGTACAGGTCATTCATCTGCTACTCAGGTAATTCGTTCGGAAATGGGACAAAGTGCTAACACCCGGTGTGAATCAGACACCTACACAAGCATGCACGTGTGTGCAAGCCGTATGCACGCACTATGGGCCCTGGCCAGGCTTAGCCTCAGAAGTCGTCGGGCCGGTTATGCTATCAACTCTACACCCACGGCCCGCTCGCCGACATAATAATCCACCGCGGGACACTTTAGAAAGTCAGGAAAATAATACAGACCCTAATAAGAAAATCACAAACGAACTTTAAAGAAAATTTCATAACATATACGTACTTCCAAGCCACAATTTATGAGATAAAAGTAATTCTCAGGCGAACGAACTCCTCTCAAATCTTTAAATAAGTTGATTTATATTTTCCACACTGTTTATAAATAAAACTGGGAACGATAAAAAATAAATAGACTGAAGATTATAATTACGAACCTTCATTGTCGTTGTTTCCTTCGGCATTGTGCGCCGAAGCCACCAAAACTCCCAGGCACAGCACGCTCAAAAATCTCACAATCATTTTAACTGCTCAAATCCCGCACAGAAGTCACAGTTTAATTGAAAATAACAAATTACACTCTCGACATACTCGAACGTACGACACTCGCGCTGCAGAGCAGCGATCGGCTACTTTCGCAAATGGCGGATGACGGATGTGATTTCATCGATTGCATTCGAGACGGCGCGTTTACAGAGCTAGCTAGATTTTTGTAAAGCTTGTACTCACTGTACGGCACCGTCGTGTTCAGTGTGGCTAGCCTAAAGGTTAGTATAAGGCTCCTACAGACGTAACAAAAGGCATGAGATTTAAGATCAAGGCCGTCAAGCCATTTTTGTCAGTAGAAAAAAGCGGCAAATTTAAAAATTGTAGGCGCGAAGGGTAATTGTCCCATACAAAATTTTAATTTCGCCCCTTTTTTAACCGCTTTAAAAAAAGTTCTTTTGACGCGTATGTTTGTATGTATGTATGTATGTTTGTTCGTGATTATCTCGCGTTTGGCTGAACCGAATTTGATGCGGATTTCAGAAAAGTGTTTGTTGCATTCTGGAGAAGGTATACATGGTTGATTCGTAAAACCAATTAGACCCGGTAGGTGGCGCTGCTATCGGTATACCTATCGTCAAATTTGATTTGCTGAAACCGATTAAGATGAAATGTTGTGTTTAGATGAATAATAGGAGTGGGATTGGGAGTGGCTATATTATTATTTGTTTGTCATGTCCATATCTCAGGACCATGGGGTCCCGGACTTTTGTGACGCGTGCGTGGGGCCAAAGCCAACAGCACATAGGCCCTTTAGACAATTTAATCTAAAAGCAAGGGATGATTATTATTATTTAGATTTAGAGCCCACTGTGTCCCACTGCTGGGCTAAGGCTTCCCCACTCTTTTTCTACTCGTCTCTGTTAAGTGCTATTTGCTATACCTAGCCAGCCTCTCGAAAAGGAGTCCAAGTTATCCCGCCATCGCCGACGGGGTCTGCTTGATCTCCGGTTAGAATCGTGGGGCTCCCACTCCGTGGTTAACTTGGCCCACAAGTCGTCCGCCATTCCGTAGACATGACCAACCCAGTCCTTTTTTTTTTACATGGGGAATGCTTTTACGCATACCGCCGGGCCCGGACGGTTATGTGGGACTCAGGGCTGTATAGAGGCCCCACTACCCACTAAACCCCATGGTGTCCTCTCGCCGCTGTGGTTGCGGGGTTACGGGGAAGCTCACGCAATGCGTCCGCGACCCCGCAGCGGCTATCCTGCCTAGGATCCATACCCTTTTTTATTCCCCTGACCTACCCAGTGGAAGCGCTTCCGGGACACTAGGTCGCGCTTACCATCTCGGGAGCCAGCTTCATGAGCGGGGACGCCCCCGTGTCCACCGCCCGCTGGCTCTGATTAGGGCGGCAGGTTCCGCTCATGAGCGGCACGTCTGCGGCCTATGCGGCGGCGGCGCATTGGGTCAGCTTTGGCCTGGACTTCCCGTTCGCGCTCGGCCGCCTCCTTATCTCTCATGACGTGCTCGCAGAACGTGAGCACAGTCTCCCGCGCACTTTTACTGCCCAGCATGGCCTGAACTACGGCTGGCAGCGAAAGGTCTAGCCCTACTTGGGCGACCAACTCCTCCCGTTCCTCGCCAAAAACTGGGCACTCAGCCAATGTGTGTTGGGCCGAGTCTACGCCGGCTCCGCATTGGTGACACTCCGGTGTCGGTTCCCGCTGGGCAACCATGTGCAGGTATCTGCCGAAACAGCCATGCCCCGACAGTACCTGCAGTACCAACCCAGTCCTATTTCAACTTAGCCGCTTTCCGAGCTACGTATATTATTTGAGTCTTAGAGCGCAGCGTAGTGTTTCGGACTCGATCCCTTAATTTTACACCTAATAAGCTGCGCTCCATAGCTCTCTGGCATACCCCGAGTTTGGACTTCTGAGCTTCCGTCAAAGACCAGATCTGAGCACCGTAGGTGAGAACTGGGAGTACGCACATGTCCATAAGCCTACGCTTGAGTGACAGAGGTAGGTTTCCCTTCATCAGTTGTTTCATTGACCAATAGCTTTTCCAGGCGTTTTCGGTGCGTCTTTGGACTTCTTTGTCCTGTCGCACCTGGAAAGAGACTATTTGGCCAAGATTGTCAAGCCCCTATCCTTGTCGTACCTATCCCGTCGTAAAGCAAATTTCTGCCAAAAAGTAATCAATATACCTAATAATAAGCAAATTTTTTTTGAAGAAGGTGCCAAACAAAAATGAGAAATAGAGGACAAAAATTTTAGACTACGAAGAACGCTGCACTTACTTGCATAAAAAAGACATAGTTTACTCATTTATTTAGTTTATCCACTACTACTACTTACTACTTGCTACTACTAACTACTACCTACTGCTACTAACTACTACTTGTATTTTTTTTCTATTTGGCAGCAAAGAATGTTTTTGTTGGTTTGGTTGGTTGGTTCAATAAGTAAGTAATTACCCGGATGGTTATTAATTTGCTTATTATTAGGTATTGATTACTTTTTGGCTTTTTGCTTTACGACGGGATAGGGACTGGACAAGGATAGGGGTCGGGTATATAAAAAATATTTTGTGCCTTTTGTCCCTTTAAAAAAAAAAGAAATTAAATTAAGCTATTTTGGTTTACTCCGTGCGTTAAACTTTCATAAAATATTCATAAACATTTTACGTGACAACTAATCCATATAAAAAAAATAGTGCGTGGAGTCCCTCCGCGCGGAAGAAGTGAAACTTCGTAATGTGGAAATGAAAATAGGAAGGGGTAGAAATTGATTTTTAGTGAACTCATATTGTTACTTTAAGACAAACTTTATTATATATATAATATTGTCTTCGGTTACCGCGATAGTTACTCATGAAATAAAACTATGAAAACGGATTATATCGCGTATATTGAATTTATAATACATCCCGACGTTTCGAACTCTTTACAGCGTTCGTGGTCAACGGGTGACTGAGGAAAAATTACAAAGTGCAAAAATACCCACATACTAAAATAATGAACAATCATAGATGATCAATGATCTTGCATCAGTTCTTAAATCTGCCAGATGCTTGCTCTATGCTGATGACCTCAAAGTTATTTACGGTGTGCAAGAAGTATCCGACTGTGTATCTCTCCAGGAGGACGTGGATAAAGTGCACCAATGGAGTCGCCAAAATAAGTTGTCCTTTAATGCCTCTAAGTGTGCCGTCATGACTTTCAGTAGGGCCCGTCGTCCACTCTACTACGAATATCATCTAGGATCGGAGCCATTATCCCGGGTCAATACTATTCGGGATCTTGGCATCATTCTTGACACCCACCTCAACTTCCATGAACATATGATATCGTTAGCTCGTGATTGTTATAAGAGGTTAGGGTTTGTTATTAGGAACGCGAGAGATTTCCAGGACTCGGGTACTATAAAGCTTCTATACACATCTCTAGTCAGAAGCAAGCTCGAGTCAGCTGCCATCGTTTGGAATCCTCATGAGGTATCCTATGTCTTGCTTTTGGAGAGGGTACAAAAAGTATTTCTCCGGTTCTTATATAAAAAAATATTCGGGTATTACCCGTTTTTATACCCAACCAAATACTTGCTGGGATCTTTAGGCCTGAACTCTTTGGAGGTAAGACGAAATTTTAAGCTCCTTACGACAGCCTGTTGCGTCTTGCGAGGTGAATCGGATTGTGCCGAACTGGTGGCGCAATTACTGCGTCTTTTTGTCCCTACGCCGACCAGAATCAACTTCCGGCCTCGGGACCGTGGTCTACTTGTAGGCCCGATATCGCGAACCGTGTCTCGCAGAAAATCCCCACTTGTTCGCCCTTTACCCCTCCTGAATGCGCTCTTAGCATCAGCGCCCGAGTGTGATTTATTTGCTGGCAGGTGGAGCGAAGTGCGAGAGGAATTGTTGAGGTTCTGTGAGAAGATGGATGAGCGTCCTTCAACAGTTTGAATGTGCTTATTGTATAATAATATTATTAGTTTACCTGTTTTTGTTTTTAATTTGTTTGTAGTTTTGCAGTGACTTTGTATATTTCATACTGTTATGCTGTACAACTATTTTTAAAATAAAATAAAAAAATAAAAAAAATAATGACCCGTTGACCACGAACGCTGTAAAGAGTTCGAAACGTCGGGATGTATTATTAATTCAATATACGCGTTTTCATAGTTTTATTTTATTATATATATTTAATTTAACTTTCTAAACCTCTTTCAGACTCTTGTTCTCCTGGTACCTTGTATTGCGTTCGAGTCCGCTTGGTCGGCGCCGTGCAAGCCTTGAATAATGAAAGTATACGACCTTTCTCCTTCGTGGTCCGCTGGGGTGCTCCGTCCCTCGGGCAGCTCCAACTTTCAAGCTTCCAAGACTCCTCCAGTCGGGCCGCATGGAGACCGTAGTCCTTGACTGAGGTCCTCCTGCTTGCGCCAATGATGATGATGGACGAGTCTGCGTGACTTCCATCAGACAAAATGATTATTTAACAACAAACTGTCACTTTGAACTCACTCTGAATTTTACTTGAAATAATTTAAGTCTTTACAAATGATTATGAAACACAATCAATAAATAGATCGATGTTGACAACATGAACTTGACGTTTATACTGACAAGTGAGTCAAGTGACAGACACACTTGAAGTTGATTATTAAACGCGCGCTCGTACAAGCTATGCAGCTAACTTCATAGCGTTAAACGTTCAACGCTGTCAGTTCGAAGTCGCATAAGAAGTTTCACTTCAAAAACGAGTTGTCATAGGGATACAGTCAATTCGATTTGGGCTACGACCTAAGTGAACTGAACAATAAAGAGAGAAAAATTTAGTGCCACAAGCAACTCGTAGCAGCCCGATTTATAGCATAATAAACACTTTATTTTATAGTTGGTCAAGCAAATTTTGTCAGTAGAAAAAGGCGGCAAATTTAAAAAATGTAGGCGCGATGGGATATCGTCCCATAGAAAATTAGAATTTCGCGCCTTTTTCTACTGACAAGATTTGCTTGACGAACTATATCCATACTATCCATATCCATACTAATATTATAAATGCGAAAGTCTGTCTGTCTGTCTGTCTGTCTGTCTGTCTGTGTGTTACCTCTTCACGCTTAAACCGCTGAACCGATTTAGTTGAAATTTGGCGTAGAGATAGTTTGAGTCCCGGGGAAGGACATAGGATAGTTTTTATGCCGAAAATCATCCCTTAAGAGGGTGAAAAGCGGGGTGGAATCATGGTGGAATTGATAATTAATGAGTTGCCTAATATTTGTGTGCATATTATGCTTAAATTGAATGATTGCTATAATACTTTCTCCAGGCGCTATTCTTACTCTAGCTTGGGTTACTAAGTCCACGCAGACGAAGTCGCGGGCAAACGCTAGTATGTATATATATTGCAGAACGTTGTGAATGTGTACCAGTCTTTATTATATGACAACGAGCTTAAAATTTATATGCGTACTCTTTTTTTTCCACTAGCAACACCACAGTTTCGAAAGTTCAATTTCGCATGGCGGTCGTGCAATAAGACACTGATATTTTGTTGGTGATAATTTCAATCATCTCGTTGTGATTCCTTATGGAAGGACTAATTCTAATGCTTTTATTTCTTTGTGGACGTGCGTTATTCATACCTTAACGATTGATGATGCTGTAGTGATATTATTTGTTGTATTTGTGTGAACTGCATAGTTTTTCTCAAAAATGGGAAAATGTGACGAAGCCAATGTTGAAGTTAGTATGGGGGACTCGGCGTCCCCCATGAAACCTGATAATTTTACGTTCAGCGTGCCCCCGGAGGCGCCCGTGTTCGAGCCGACGCCTGAAGAGTTCCTGGATCCTCTGGCGTACATCAGCAAAATAAGGCCAATTGCAGAGAAGTCTGGAATATGCAAAATCAAACCCCCTGCGGTTAGTGTCCTTTGTTATAAAACAATGAAACCCTCTATATTGACCTTAATTTGTTTATTTGCAATTAGGAATTGTCGTTTTCAAGTGGTTTTCTAACCCTAAACTCGCACGTTAATTGTTGTGTGATGCAACCACATAAGCTCGTCTGTGTCTCTTTCGCGTTATCTATTTTCTGTTTTTAGGGCGTAATCCTTAATGAAACATGCCTGGGCACGTTAAAAAAGTGGACACTGGCAGAAAATGCATTTTATTGTCATTAAATGCAGTGGCATATTGTGCATAGAAGGCAGGTTGCCATTTTGTCTTGTACCCTGCTGCTTGCACTGGTTCAGATAAAAAATAACTATTGCGACGTTTTTTGTCGCGTGTAACTGTAATTTCGATAAATGCTTTCAGGTTTGCTCTATTTTTATCTGCTTTAAAGTCTAGTATTTTTACCAAACCAATAGACTTGGGGTCATTTGACTATTGCTATGTATGCTATGTATACTTACTTTCAATAGTATACAATATACATGTTGCACCTAAAAACAAAACACTCCCAGGGTGTGCTGAAAATAACTTTCAACCCTTAATTACTGTATTATCTTTTGAAATATTAGGAAAGGTCATTTCTTTAAAGTCAAAGGCTTTAGAAAAGTAAAATAGAAATGTGGCATTATTCATAAATGCAAATAGTGCTACTTACTGACATGTAATGTGTTGGCAATATTCATGCTTTGAAGTGTTAAAAATAATAAAAAAAAGCAGAGAAAACCACTGAAATGATCTGATATTGAGAATAAAATAGAGAATTAAATTTCATGTACAAATGTCAAATTCCATATTCCATATCTACCTCAAAATGGTTGATACATTCACCTTGCAGTCATGCTTTTTATTGTATGATTAGTCATATGAGGGACTTCAATAGCTGAATCTTAAAGGAAAACATGTATTATCCATATTATTATCAACAACATTTTATTCAAATATTTCTGAAACAAGCAGTCAATGAAATTGTTATTATTTATTCCTCAAGTTATCATATGAGTGATTTATCATATTGTGACATACTATTATGCAATTGTTATTTTAAAATATCTCAATAGAATTATAAACAGTCAAGTATAACTAAATACTACTTTAATAACAAAATTTGGTTACAGCAGTGGTTTCAATTGAATAAAAAACATAGTGACAACTTAAGTGATGATATTTCTCTGAAATGTATGTTGAAAATAGAATGAATGAATGAATGAATGAATTTATTAATCAGATTTTCATAATTATAGCTAGAGATAGTAGTGTTTTGTTAAGGTTTTGTGTAACCCATGCGAAGCCGGGGTGGGTCACTAGGGGTCATCCATTAACATCTTCTTCCTCGGTCCCTCATTGCTGAGGATCGCGACCATGTATGCTCCGTCTCCATAGTGTGCGGTCATAAGCCACATGAGTCACGCACTGCATGTTGCCGCCAACCACCCTCTTCCATTAACTACATCACACAAAATTTCGACTTTGTTGACCTTGCAATACATAGCCACTTTGTTTCACTGTAAATTCCAGTTATATTGAACATGAAGATAATCCATATTATGTTAAATAATGGCCTCTTGAAGAGCCTAAGGTCAGTATGGCACAACTCACTTTAAGAATATAAAATACTTATAAAATGAAAGTTAATATGTCTCACGATAGTTTAAATTCGATTAAATTCAACAATGTTACAAGGCCTGCATTAATTTACACTGGAAAATGGTTGTATGCAGTTTATTTATATTGTTGCCGGCCTACAGGCACCGAGCTAGGTGAAATTGCCTATTTTTGAGATTAAATTAAATTAAATAAGGCTTTATTTCATATAAGAAACAATAGAACAGTCTAAACAATAAAATTTTAGTACAGTCAAAGGCATAAATATAGATACATTCCCAGTTTAAAAAATATGTGTACACTCTTACACCTTAGACCAGGGGTCAGTAACCTTTTAGCAGCCAAGGCCCACATAGTAGTTAACGAAATCTCAAAATTACATACAAAATAGCCAGTAAGGCTCGCGGGCCGCCTGTTGCCGATCCCTGCCTTAGACAATAAAGTCGTGTTCACATATTTTTGAGCCATTTGTCTGGATCAATATTTTTGCCTTTGACTGTACACATTTCATATCTTGTCACAACATCAATCAATATGAAATTCGCTAGGAACTTCATACTGTTTTCACTGTGACAAGGTACGAAATCGTTCTGAAATTAAATTCCTTGACCATACAAATATAAAATATATTGGTTGTGGTAGATATGTTTATAAAATGTCCCTTAGTATGGTGTGCCTGTTGGCATAGGCCTCTTTCAGTTCTTTTCAGTGCTGTCTGTCTAAGGCAACGCGGTGTTTGGTGTTCTTTTTATGCACTTTTTTACTACATTTTTCTTTGTTGTCGCGCATTTTACAAGTTAACTGTTCATAATTTTACTTTTTTATTATTATTTAGCTTTATCCTACATTAGTGGTCCCCAAGGGTATAAGCCTCCTCCATCTGTCTCCACCTCTCTTTGTCGGTGGCAACATCCATCCATTTTTTTCCCGCAGCCTGTACAATGTCATCTGCCCATCTTTTTCTTTGCCTTCCCGCTCTTCTCTTTCCAGCTGGGCCTAGCCATTTTGTTACAAGATTTGTCCACCTTTGATCCTGATATCTTGCTACATGACCTGCCCACCTCCACTTTTGTTTCAGACTAAACTGCAGGGCATCTGTTCTGTTATCTTTGTCCTCTTGCGGATGTCTATATTTCTTGTTTTTTGTATTCTTCTTAAATTTAAAATACTTCACTCCATTGCATGCTGGCAAGATAGAATTTTGTGCTTTGCTCTTTCCGTGTTCTGTTCATAAACGCGCCCTTAATTAAGGTAAAACATTTGGTACAACAGCAACAAGCGTCCTCAAAGTAGACCCCAGATGTGTTGGGACGACGACATCAAGAAGACTGCGGGGAAGCAGTGGCTCCAAGTCACACAGAACCGTGACGAATGGCGCGAAATGAAGGAGGCCTACACCCAAAGGGTAGAAAAGGCTAAAGAGAGAGAGAGAGAGATTTGGTACAACATAAGGCAAAAATTTGGTATACTTATGAAATACTTACAAACATAATGGGATGATTTTGAGCTGATGTGACAACATCGAGACCAAGGGATTTATCACAAAGCTGACCCCTTGGATTTAGAATTGCCTATATGTGAACTCTGCTCTGCAGTAAAAAAATTGCATCAAAAATTATGTTTCGCATCTAAATAAAACTTTTTAATTAGATTCCCTTTAAAATAGTACATTTTACAACTAGTGTGAAAAGACATTTCACACGTGTTGTAAACGACTTTTTTTAATACAATTGCGAAAAAATAATAAATTAATATATCATTAGTAGAATCATACCACCAAACCAAACCAAAACCAAAAGTACCTATACAGCTAAGATACGCGAGCTGCCGCAGCCCGCGATACCTTCATACTCGTGCACGCCCCGGCCGCGGCCGCCGCGGGCCCGGCGCGGGTTGGTCAACGACACCTCCTCATAACTCATGAGGCCCTGGTACCTGCTCCGCGCTAAATTCAATTTTAACTGCGTTTCGAAAGTATAGTTTGGAACTAAAAAGTAAAAAGCACTAGTTCGAGAAATTGAGCTTCTCGCACGCTACGCAGCCACAAAAAGTAGCACTTTTTGAGCAACTGTATTAAAAATTATCATTTACCTCGGTACTAGTGGTAAAAAGACATTCTTTTCACACTAGTTGTAAAATGTACTATTTTAGATTTTGTTGCAGTAAAGGAAGTATTTTAAGCAGAAACACTAACTAACACGTATGTTTTGTCGACCAATACACTCGTGTTACACTGAAAACTCAAAACATTGTGTCAAGAATGGAAGTTGTATAAAGAAACTGTTATTAACTGTACTGAACTGCTTCAAAGAACAAGGGCGGATCCGGGGGGGGGGGGTCTGCATAGTTATATTATGATATGCTAATAACTCTTAATCATCACTATGAAATTATTAATCATCAATATGTAAAACCAAATTTGCCCCTGTGATTTTCTTAATTTTTTTTTTCTAAAATGTCAATTCTTCTTTATTGTGGCCTTAGCTGAAATTGCGTAATAGTTTAGAATAATTAGTCCTCTTTGATGCATTCTGACTGAATAGGCTATTACTTAACACACCTTTGTTAAATGCAAAATTGTAAATATTCATAAATTGAGTAACTCAGGTTCATTTATGTCCCTGGCTGTGTTTGAAGACAAACATTTTCCACTGTGTTAGAGCCCGTCTATTCGTCAATATTTTTTGTAAATAAGTCGTCATATAAAAGCAATATGTGACCAGTAAAAATATGATCTTTGCCTTCTAAAGGTAGAAGTAAACAACTCTCTGTACAGTCGCCATCAGATCTATCGGAACGGCCAGGGTGTTTACAATATCTGAACACGCACTCTAGCGCCTTGACAATAGAGGCGTGTTCAGATATTTGTGAGCGCCTTGGCCGCTCCGACATATCTGATGACGACTGTACAAAAAGCCCTTTTATTATGACCATTGAAATTCAACCATTGAAAGCGCTAGACGGAATTATTTTTCAACGGAGGCTTAAAAACTAGCTAATTAATAAAGTATTTTATAATATCAATGAATTCTTTGCAAGTTAACAGATTCCTATGTACCTGTGTATACTTAAGTTTAAGCTTAGTTTTAGGACCTACCTAAGGTTACCTAAAGTTGAACACTATTAAATTGTCACCTACATATTTACTTTGCTAGCTTGTTGCGTCGAACCTTTTTTGAATGTTCTTTTGAAATTTGAAATTTAGTTTTTAATCATTGAAATGTTTTCCTCATGTATTTATTATTGTTTTAGCACTGGCAACCCCCGTTCGCCGTGGACGTCGATCGTCTGCGGTTCACACCGCGGATACAACGGTTAAATGAATTAGAGGTAAACTTCTTTACAACTTGACTAAACTGTTCTGCACGGCCTCCTAGCCTAGGTAGAGACCTAGTGACCCCGCCTGCGAAGCAGGAGGTCCTAGATTCGAATCCTGGTAAGGGCATTAATTTGAAAATTACCTTCCGTTTCAAGATCACAAGTGCACTGTCACACTTGCACTTAAATTATATTTAGTTTATATAAAGAATGGAAAGTAAGAGTTATTAATGTTACTGTTGGTGTTGTATTGCATTCCCCAATTTTTTACGGACTACCGAATTTTTAAATAGAAAAATTCACCACCTATTCTTTTCTTTAATTGAGACAAAACTTAAGTTATCCGTAGGTAATTGTGTGTAAATCAGGAATTCACGACCTTTTTCTAAACTCTTGGTTACCGTTTATCTTCACAGGCTATAACGAGGGTGAAGCTAAACTTCCTGGACCAGATAATCAAGTTCTGGGAGCTTCAGGGCTCCGTCCTCAAGATCCCCACAGTTGAGAGGAAGCCGCTTGATCTCTACGCTTTGCACAAAATTGTTAAAGAAGCCGGTAAGTCTCAAACATTTATACTAGCTACTCTGGGAGTGGACGTCTTTTGGCTGATATGATGATGATGATGATGATTTTCACAGGCGGCTTCGACGCATGCTCGGCGGAGCGAAAATGGACCAAAATCGCACGGCGGATGGGCCACCCACAAGGAAAGGGCATTGGCTCCATACTCAAGAACCACTATGAACGCATACTGTACCCTTACGACGTGTTCAAGAGCAGTGGTGCTGTGGACAATAAGGAAACGGTAAGTACTTGACGGGTACTTTTTCTCACTATGAACGCATACTGTACCCTTACGACGTGTTCAAGAGCAGTCGTGCCGTGGACAATAAGGAAACGGTAAGTACTTGACGGGTACTTTTTCTAAGCGACGGACTATTTTATTTGGCGACGAAGCGCCGCTTTGTGGGGGTCCTTAGCTCCTTAGTAAGGAGAATAAGTCTAGTCCTATGTGTCTCTGACATGAGGACCAAGATCGCACAGCGCATGGGCCACCCACAAGGAAAGGGCATTAGCTCCATACTAAAGAACCAATATAAACGCCTACAGTACCCTTACGACGAAATACCCAGGCGACAGAGCCCCGCTTTGCGGCTTTGCGGGATTGGGGTTACGAGAGACGAGATGAAGCGGAAGTCTTGTCCTAGGTGTCTTGAAGAGTCCCGCTTGGAGGACGTTATCCAAACGTAACCCCAAACCCTTTTACTAGAAAATGGCGCCCCGTCTATAGTACAGGGCTATATTTATTTTAGCTCGCGACTGTTAGAGTTTGACCAAGTTTACACGCCAAATGACGCTCCCATACATTGTCACTTCTAACTCGGCGGAAACAGCGTAGACGGAATATTATTATAAATATTCAACTATAAACTTAGCATCTTGACATTCATTTCTAACTTCCTCTTTAGATATATTTGCAATTGATTACAATAATTATCAACAAGATGATAAAATTATTACAAGTTGCTGTATTGATATAATTTACTATCGGTTTCAAAGAAACTGATGTCACTTGAGAAAACCCCGCTCTCGGGACGGGAGTACATTTCTAATGCCCGCTTTCCACTGCAAGCTGATCAGGCTCCGTACGGAGTCTGTTTTCTACTGAATAGGCGTGAGCGGAGCGGAGTAAACGACATTTAAGAATCACAATAGGGTTGTTGACATGTTGAATTTTATAACTAAATCTTGTTAAATAGGTAGAAAATGAACAATTTATCACAATAAATTTTAAACTTATGGGAATAATAAAAAAATACGTCTCAAAAAAATTTTTTTTTTACTTTCAAATAGGAATAGGATTGCTTACATTGTAAAAAATTGTATAGCAACAATATACATAAACGTAATATTTCATCGACAAAATCGCAATTTCCTTGTTTTCCAAACACCGAATACAGACATTTGATCCTCAAAACAAACCTGATCGCCTGATACCTTCAATAAAAATTTGTCAAATACCCTATTGTTCGCAGAGTTCGCTCATTATACGTATATATATTATTATATATAACCTATCTATGACCGTCTTTATCGGTCAAAGTTTTAACAGTATTTTGCGTGATGGAAGAACAAACATCTAAACACTCAAACATGTAAACATTCACATTTCCTCTAATTTGTAATTCCTTTCAGAAAATCGAAGTAAAAGGCGATCAGACCCCAGAAAAGGCGAACACAACGCGAAGCCGCTCTAACTCAAAATGCCCGGCCGCGACCCCGTCGCCCGCGCGCCGCTTCAAGAGCAGCGAGCCCGAGCCCGCGGCGGAGGGCAGCCATACGGAGGGGGCGCTGGCTGGGGCCGATGAGGCGAAGGAGGTCAAGACGCCGATTAAAGAGGAGAAGGAGAAAGAGAATGGGGAACAGAGACGCAGTAAGTTTTATTTTGGTCTTGTGCTGGATCAATCTTTAAAGTAGTGTGTCTGAACCCGCGGCCGAGGGCAGTCATACGGAGGGGGCGCTTTTAGGTTCTAATGCCAGAATATGAACTCCCTGCCCCTGCCGACGAATAAAAAGATAAAGAAGCGAGATTATAAGGTGTTCTTGTCCGTAGGCCCCCGCGAGAACAAGTGGATGTCGCCGGCGGGCAGCTGCGGCGCGCGCGCCCGCGTGCCGCGCGCCACGCGCCTGCGCGAGCACCGCATGAGCAACATGACCGTGTCCGTCACGCCCGCGCCCGCGCCCGCGCCGCCCACCACGCCCGTCGCCAGCAGCCCGGGGGCTCTGGACCCGGTAACCGAACATCTATTATTCATTGTGACACATGTCATGACCGTGTCCGTCACCTCTGCGCCGCCCACCACGCCCGGCGCCAGCAGCCCGGGGGCTCTGGACCCGGTAACCGAACATCTATTATTCATTGTGACACATGTCATGACCGTGTCCGTCACCTCTGCGCCGCCCACCACGCCCGGCGCCAGCAGCCCGGGGGCTCTGGACCCGGTAACCGAACATCTATTATTCATTGTGACACATGTCATGACCGTGTCCGTCACCTCTGCGCCGCCCACCACGCCCGGCGCCAGCAGCCCGGGGGCTCTGGACCCGGTAACCGAACATCTATTATTCATTGTGACACATGTCATGACCGTGTCCGTCACCTCTGCGCCGCCCACCACGCCCGGCGCCAGCAGCCCGGGGGCTCTGGACCCGGTAACCGAACATCTATTATTCATTGTGACACATGTCATGACCGTGTCCGTCACCTCTGCGCCGCACACCACGCCCGTCGCCAGCAGCCCGGGGGCTCTGGACCCGGTAACCGAACATCTATTATTCATTGTGACACATGTCATGACCGTGTCCGTCACCTCTGCGCCGCCCACCACGCCCGTCGCCAGCAGCCCGGGGGCTCTGGACCCGATAACCGAACATCTATTATTCATTGTGACACATGTCATGACCGTGTCCGTCACCTCTGCGCCGCCCACCACGCCCGTCGCCAGCAGCCCGGGGGCTCTGGACCCGGTAACCGAACATCTATTATTCATTGTGACACATGTCATGACCGTGTCCGTCACCTCTGCGCCGCCCACCACGCCCGTCGCCAGCAGCCCGGGGGCTCTGGACCCGGTAACCGAACATCTATTATTCATTGTGACACATGTCATGACCGTGTCCGTCACCTCTGCGCCGCCCACCACGCCCGTCGCCAGCAGCCCGGGGGCTCTGGACCCGGTAACCGAACATCTATTATTCATTGTGACACATGTCATGACCGTGTCCGTCACCTCTGCGCCGCCCACCACGCCCGTCGCCAGCAGCCCGGGGGCTCTGGACCCGGTAACCGAACATCTATTATTCATTGTGACACATGTCATGACCGTGTCCGTCACCTCTGCGCCGCCCACCACGCCCGTCGCCAGCAGCCCAAGGGCGCTGGACCCGGTAACCGAACATCTATTCATTGTGAAACATGTGTAAACTGTTTAAGGGCCCGCTGCACCAACCCCAGTACCAGACTGATCAACGTCACGCGGCAGAGATCTATGAAACTTCCCATACAATAAGTTTATAAATGAAGTTTATATTTGAACGAAATATTTTTTATTCGGAATATTCGGATGTTTGTTACCGTTCTATCATGTTACAAATGCATTTCCGTTATTAAATTATCATTTAATTGCTTTAAATAATAAATAAAAAGTAAAAAAATTGCCCGCGAAAAGCTAGTGAGCGAAACGCGCGAACGTCATGTGACGTCAGGACGTCACGCGTTCGACAGATTAGTTCACATAAAGACTTTGACCCATGTTCTTTCACTGGTATGCGTTAAAATTATAAATAACAAACGAAACAGTCAACGCCCTCTATACGAGAGTAGGCCAAAACTAGTGGCGCCATCTAATCGAGAATCAAATTTTCGTGATTTTCGTGGCACGTTTTTTCCTTAGACTGTATCCATCTATTACGGAGTTATATCTATCTTTGTACATAGTAATACAAAATAATACACATATCAACAGTTAGACCAGGTTTTATCTGTCTTTATACTTAACGATACAGTGTCATTAGTAGCAAACGAAACGTCAGTTGGACCGTCCAATGTGTGATCAACGTGTGTCATCACGCTCTGTCGAATTCGCGTCAAAAATTATGAGGGTTACAACCGCTCAAAAAATTTTAACATTTTAAATATTTATTAATAAAATAATGTGAAGGTATTTTTATTTTTTTCGGTGTTCAAACGATATAAAGTTTGACATATCTATAATAATTCAATGTTTTTATGAATAATAATAACTGCATCAATAAATTGCTCTGATATTTATATTAAGGTAATATTTAAAACTTGACAATTTAAAAGTGCTTGTTGCTAGGCCTATTTGAATAAAGAATATATTGACTATTGACTATAAATTATAATTACAAAAAAAAAAACCGGCCAAGTGCGAGTCGGACTCGCGCACGAAGGGTTCCGTACAATCACGGAAAAAAACAGCAAAAAAATCACGTTTGTTGTGAGCCCCATTTAAATATTTATATTATTCTGTTTTTAGTATTTGTTGTTATGGCGGCAACAGAAATACATCATCTGTGAAAATTTCAACTGTCTAGCTATCACGGTTCATGAGATACAGCCTGGTGACAGACGGACAGAGGAGTCTTAGTAAAAACATGCATGGAGCTAATTCGGGTGTTGAATTGATGCGTTCTAATGCAGCATATCGTTATACGTAGGTACAAAAGTAGCTAATACAGCTAAATCCAACAATGCTGTTTTAGTATTAAAATGTTTTGAAATAGCTACCAAAACAAAAGTCCAAACTCAAGGTTTGCCAGCGAGCGATGGAGCGCAGTATACTAGGTGTTCGCAGAACTGATAGAATCAGAAACACGGAACTGCGCTCCAGAACTCGAATTGTAGATGTAGGTGTCCAGACCGCTAAGCTTAAGTGGGACTGGGCTGGGCATGTCTGCCGCATGCACCCTGAAAGGTGGGCCAAAATGGTTACCGAGTGGGACCCACGGAACACCATAGATGGTGCTGGCCGGGGTGCAGGCAGGCCGAAAAGGAGATGGCGGGACGACTTAGACGCATTTTATCCGGATTGGCGGGACACTACAAACGACAGGGTCGAGTGGAGGAAACGAGGGGAGGCCTTTGCCCAGCAGTGGGACACTAAATTAGGCTAGTAAAAAAAAAAAAAAAAGCTACCAAAATGAGTAAAAAACCATAACATAAGTTTTATTTTCAGCTAGCAAAATACATGTGCCGCGTCTGCGGACGAGGCGACATCGAGGAACAAATGCTGTTATGCGACGGTTGTGACGACTCCTACCACACATTCTGCCTCGTGCCTCCGCTCGCCATTGTGCCCAAAGGCGACTGGCGTTGCCCCGTCTGCCTCGCAGAAGAGGTGAGGCTTTCAACTAAATCAGAACTTCCTAACCTTTTTTTTTTTCTTATGATTAAGTCGGCTAAAAATAATAACATTGTTACTTAAACTTAAGGTGTTACTTAAAAAATTGGGATTAGTACTTGAGGAGTATTTTTATAATATTCAAATCTAAGGTCCAATGATTTGAATGAATGAATGATTTTCGAAGATAAATCAGAAAACTGATGGCCGGTGGGGCCGGAAGGTTCTAGAATGGCGTCCGCGTACCGGAAGACGAGCTGTCGGTAGGCCTCCAATAAGATGGAGCGACGACCTGGTGAAGGTCGCGGGAATTCGGTGGATGCGAGCGGCACAAGATCGGTCGGAGTGGCGAGCCTTGGGGGAGGCCTATGTCCAGCAGTGGACGTCTATCGGCTGACATGATGAAATCAGAAAAACATTTCATTCTGTACTTAGGACACAACCATGAGCTTATTGTTTATGTTTGAACAGGTATCGAAGCCGACGGAGGCGTTCGGATTCGAGCAGGCGTCGCGAGAGTACACGCTGCAGCAGTTCGGAGAGATGGCCGACCAGTTCAAGTCGGACTATTTCAATATGCCCGTACATGTAAGAATTTGATGTTTATAATTTTACTTTTACTGCATTTAATATACTGTTAAACAGGAGAAGGCGCCCAAATATAAATAAATATTAGAGAATAATGTTCAACGTTAGACTTGACGCGAGTGACGCGACATATTTCGAAACCCTTTTATTTTTGCCCTAGGTAAGTAATATATTATTACAGTACATATGGTGCTACTTTACCGCACTAGTGCGATAATTAGCACGTTACGTGACTATGTCGAAAATTTAAAGGGCCATATGTACTGTAAAACATGGTACGATACATGTGCAAATAGGTAATTTGCAACTCTTGACGATTTGAAAGAAAGAAAGAATATACATTTATTGAACATCATAATTTGTAAGAACATTAGACAACACTTGAAATTGTCGTTGATAATAGTAATGTAGTATTTAGATAGTGATTTTTATCATTTGTACTAATTTTCTTTTCCGCACCAATTGTAAGTTTCTGTTTGGTCCAATGGTTGACTGGTAGAGAATGCCTTATGGTATTAAGTCCGCCATTTGTACTTAATTAATATTTGTATTGTGCAATAAAGGTGAGATAAATAACTAACACTATAAAATAACACATAGAACACAAACTAGATGCTAAACAGGATGCCCTTGGGTGGTGTTTTAATTTATCGCCGCTCGTTTCGAATTTCCTATTTTTCACACTTGTATCGTAATGAATTAAACTTTTGTTGTTAAACTAAATGTTCCAAAATCAAAAACAAAACTACTTGGGTCTCCAGAGGTTATGTGACACTGAACGATTTTTTAGATGGTGCCAACCCCAACGGTAGAAAAGGAGTTCTGGCGGGTAGTTTCATCGATAGACGAAGACGTCACCGTTGAGTACGGCGCCGATCTCCACTCTATGGACCACGGATCTGGTGAGTGGCATTGTTTCCAAAAACCCTTAGTAAAATCTAAAACATTTACTGTATCCTCTCTGTGTTATGTACTTGTTTTGTGCAATAAAGTGAAAACTACTAAAAAATTACGGTTGACGGTTTAAAGCTAGCGAC
This sequence comes from Cydia strobilella, assembly GCF_947568885.1. NCBI lineage: Eukaryota > Metazoa > Arthropoda > Insecta > Lepidoptera > Tortricidae > Cydia > Cydia strobilella. Next base: position 10,172,510 of record NC_086062.1, on the reverse strand, counting down.
GGTAGCACGGTCGCATTTTTATCTCCTGTCACCATTGCTACCACGTTCTAACAGGTGTGTAAGCGCGAAAGTGACATGCCGGCAAAAAATTACAATAATGACACTTGCACACGTACTACGAACGACGTTTTTGAATACATTTGCGAAACGAATATTTGTTGCATGAGGTACAAATACGAAAAAGTACACTGGAAAAGTAAAAAGCACTATTTGCAAAAACCAACTTTGCGAACGCTAAACAGCTACGTAAAGTAGCGCTTTTTGAGTAACTGCATTAAAAATATAAGTTTTTACAAGGTCGCTTCGTTCCGCGCAGCGGGACGTTGTATGTAATGGCGTTTCCTATGAGACGGCGAACCAAGCGAGTATCGGTGCTGCGTGTCTCACTGGAATAGACCACTAGTTTTCAATATTCTTAAACGTGAAATAAGTATTGTAGCGAGACAGAATAATATTAGTATTCGCGAGGCGCGCGGATCCGAATACTTTCTCGCTCGCACACTACTACCTGTTGCGCTCAGCGGACCGACCGACCCGAGCGCGCGCGAAGATCTCCGAGCGGCGCACGGCACTGAATAAAAGGCGGTGCGCGGCCGCCGATAATCATTCGTTAGCTAGCGGTCTAGCTTGGGAGACGGCCTCTGCTATCCTCAAGGTAAACCAACAAATGAGCACGGGTGAGAACGTCGCTACGTACCGCCCTAAGCTTCATCCTCGGTTAACCTTTAGTCTAGCGTTGGACATCCCCTGAGGGATCGAGCAAGGAGTGAGAACTAGGCTTGTGCCTGCTCGGTCACTACAGAGAGCGCTCCGCTCTCGGTCAAACGAACTAGTTCGGTCTTTTAGTTCCTTTAGTTCAGTTCGGTTGTTGAGAGCCGGGAATGAATAGGAATCGGTTTTTCATTGGATTTTTTTCAATATTTAGTAACTGAATACAATTTAATTTGTACGATACGATGTGTCGATATTAAACATTAAAACACCTTAACACAATAAAAAAAAAACATCTGAAAAAAATATTAGTTTTCTTCATATTTTACGGGCTTAGGAGTGTCACGTCGTTCTTTCATCTCGTTTACACTCGTGCCAGCGACATTGTCAACCGTTTCGTTCCATCCATTTACCGTTTTAGTCAGTCAAGCGCTCTCCAATCCCACCAACTAAAGGACCTAAAGACCGATCTAGAGCGTGCAAAAAGATTTAGTTCCTTTCGGTCCTTCACGGGATTTCATTCTTAACAGTTCTTAGTTCATGACCGACTCAAGCCTAGTGAGAACGCCCCAGCATACCGCTCTCCGCTCACATGTTATATATTTTGTACCTAGGTACTTAACTTGTATGACTTGATTTTGTTCTGATATAAGTTGCAACCAATAAAATACTGGTTTCCACTTGGCGTCTCATTCCATCCCTACAGTATAATAATTTATAATTCTTGTCCAGGATTCCCTACAAAGTCAAGCGCACATCTATACCCCGGTGAACAGCAGTATGCAGAGTCGAGCTGGAACCTGAACAACTTGCCCGTCCTGGAGGGCTCTGTGCTTGGACACATCAACGCTGACATATCTGGAATGAAGGTGCATTTTTCTTTTACCCCATACAAATTACTAACTGATTTATCAATTAGGTATTTAAAACATTTGAAATTATTTTTGATTAGTGGATGTTTTTATACTATTAAGAGGCCGTAGTCGATTTTGGAGCAAAAATGTAAAATTGATAGATTTAGTCGTTGAAATTATACACGTTTTGTTACGTAATCTAAATAAAAAGTATTGATTTCTATTAGCACGTCTTCTCATCATGCCTTTTAATAATGAGGTCGCGAGCGTGCGTCACCGGTAATGCATGAAGAGAAGGGGCAGTTTTTAAAAATTCATCAAAAAATCATGGTGGTAAATTATACAAATTGATGTATAAGTATAGTTTCAGCAAATGTTGTAGATTGTTAGAAATTGTCACTTGTTTTGAAGTAATTTCTGGAGAAAATTGATTTCGTCTAACTTTCATTTACACTACTTCAAAGTCATAATAGTAAAAATGTAGTCTGATAAACGTCAAGTACAGGATATGTGTAATACAAAATTACCATGTTTAGCAGTCCAAACTTTACGAAATTTACAAATAAGAGCGACAAAATCAGTGCTTTACGCGCGTTTACCTAAACGTCCATCAGAAAAGCAAACATTACTAATTTAGTGAGTCTGTTTTCAAAAAACTGATCTGATAAAAGGTAAGATAAGAAGACGTGCTAATAGAAACCAGTACTTGTTATTTCAATTAGGTAACATAAGGTGTAAAATTTCACGGAGTAAATCTATCAATATTACATTTTTGCGACCAAAATCGACACCGGCCTCTTAATGAATATTTTGATCAAGTCAATAGGTGAAAATATTACCGTGCTTTGTTTATTTAAGGAAATAATGTAATAATGTTTGAATGTATGTGTACTCTTAATTTAATGAAATGTGTAAAATAATTGTAATCAAATCACCTACCTACTTGTAGCCCTCTTGTATTGCTGTGCCCTTGCAGGGTGTCACATGTATACCTTTATGTTCTATTCCATCCATTTTTGTAATGTGATATGCAATAAAACAATCCTATTCTATTCTATTCTAAAATGCTCTCCACGCGAGCACTCGTTTTTCACGGAAAGGCGCTACTATTCTAGTAAAAATTTCAAAATCCCAATGTGAACCTACACGAGATTTTGTTTTGTGCATTACCTCAACTTACCGATATATTTTTTTATATTTACTACGTCGGTGGCAAACAAGCATACGGCCCGCCTGATGTTAAGCAGTCTCCGTAGCCTATGTACGCCTGCAACTCCGGAGGAGTTATATGCGCGTTGCCGACCCTAACACTCCGCACCCTCGGGCTTCGTTGAGCTCTGGCAACCTTACTCACCGGCAGAAACACAACACTATGAGTAGGGTCTAGTGTTATTTGGCTGCGGTCTAGTGTTATCTATCGTTTTAGAACTGTTTTAACAAATTAATTTGTTCGCAGGTCCCATGGCTGTACGTGGGCATGTGTTTCGCGACGTTCTGCTGGCATAACGAGGACCACTGGAGTTATTCTATCAATTATTTACATTGGGGGGAGCCCAAGACTTGGTGAGAATGTTTTCGTGTTTATTTTAGTCCCTAAAGCTCGGCAAACCCTTGAACGTTGTAGATTTAAAACAATACACGATTCAAACCTGATCGCCTTTTCAAAACCTAAAAATCTGCGAAAAATAAAACAAAAAGCGTCGGTCATATGTGTCGTTTTCAAGCAAAAAGTACCACATTGTCGCTTGCCATAAAGACGCTCTGACAGGTTATTCGTATATATACAAGTAAGATACAAGTAGATTTCGTCTTTATGGTAAGCGACAATATGGTACCTCAATGTCACATATAAGTGTACTCTATGAAGGGTTAAAGTAGATGAGCCAACTGTTTTTAATATCTTCTACGCTAACGAAATCGCGGTAGAATGTTAATACGTTATACGTATTTTCTAATCATCTTTGTGTACAGGTACGGCGTGCCAGGCTCGAAGGCCGAGCAGTTCGAGGCCGCCATGAAAGCCGAAGCCCCCGAGCTGTTCCAACTGCAGCCAGATCTGCTGCACCAGCTCGTCACCATCATGAACCCCAACATACTCATGCGAGCCGGCGTGCCCGTCTACAGGTACCACTAAGTTAATTTTGTATAAATTTAAATGTGGAAAAATTTACTGTTTTGGGTGAGACTTGAACTCACAAGACGGGATCGCTAGCCCAGTGCTACCGAGCTACCAAGTCCTCATCCATGGACAGCAAATATTTCCACTATATGGGTATTAACTAACAAAATCTATGGATTGTTATGATCTGCAATAAATGATTATTTAATTTTAATTTAATTAAGGGAGGCACCTCAGCGACATCTACCTTAAGAAGAATTTTGTGGTTAAATTATTTTTAATTCTGTTTGTAAATTGTTGTGTACATAATATGGACTATTTGTCTGCAATAAACGATTACATTACATTACATTAAGAGTGTTACACTTCTTAAAAGGCTACCGGAGTAAAGTAACTTGCCGAAGACACACAAACTCATTTATGATTTAATTTAATTCGGTGTACTATTAGTATACCGACGGAAAGTTTCCAAAATTATTAAATGTACTGCTTAAAAAATGTTGAAAATTAGTCCGAACGTATTTGTATGAATCAAAGATTTTATTTCCATGTCCATCCATTCGTTCCATTTCAATTTATTCTAAACTTATGAAATAAAACTATGAAAACGGATTGTATCGCGTATATTGAATTTATAATACATCCCGATGTTTCTTCGTTATTCTAAACTTCCTATATTGCTTCAGTAATATTTTGCAGAAATTTTCGAGAATTTTTTGATATTTTTCTAAACACATTCACGAGTTGACCTTATTACAGTCAAGGGCATAAATATATGTACAATCCCAAAGATTCAAAAATATGTGTACGCTCTTACCTTAGACAATAAAGTCGTGTTCACATATTTTTGAGCCATTTGTCTGGATCGATATTTTTGCCTTCATATATGTACCTACTTAGGACCTTAGTGTTTTGATTGTCAACAAATTAAAACAATATTATTCACAGGACTGACCAGCGCGCGGGCGAGTTCGTGATAACGTTCCCTCGCGCGTACCACGCCGGCTTCAACCAGGGATACAACTTCGCTGAAGCCGTCAACTTCACACCGGCTGACTGGGTAATTTTTTCTAGAGCGGTGACGTGACATGAGCGGTTTATTTAGCATGTTATTCTTGTAGGGTAAAGGTGCTGATAGACTTGAACATTCACTCGAGCGGAACAGCGAATATTTGCAGTTTTTAAGCAGTCTAATCAGTCAGTTTAATCAGTCTTCTGTTCGCGAGAATGCTCAAGTCCACCGTAAGGGCTACACTCCTTAAATTAAGCAAGTAGCTGGGAAACAAGGACGTCCAGCAGCTACTGAGATATCGACTGAGAATAAGATGAAATACCTATACACGGTGGCTAAAAAATAAGTGCATTCCCGTTGCCAGGGAGGTTTTGGGATTATACTGAGCAACTTTTACTATGGGACCAACCCCGAAATCGTGAAAAAAAAAATTGTGTGTTTCATACATTTTGGCTGGTCCATTTCCTATGGGAGGGTAAAAATTTTTTCGCGATTTCGTGGTTGGTCCATAGTACCTAAAAGTTGCTCAGTATAATCCCAAAACCTCCCTGGTAACGGGAATGCACTTATTTTTTAGCGACCCTGTATATTATTTTAAGTGCTTAACTTGTATGTCATGTTCTTTTTCATATTGGTGAGCAATAAATAATATTTATATTTTATTTTATTAGTACATTATTGTCGAGGCTCGGAAGTAGCTACTTGCTGGCTGAGGATTCGTTTTAAACGGACGACCTTGGGAGTCCGTTTAATTGAATCCGAAACCAGCAAGTAGCCTTCCAGCCGAGTCATATATAGTGCTTTTCTCAAAAATGGCGCAATAAATACAAATATAAAGGAAATATTTTACAGAAGCAACGTTCTTATGTATATATTTTCACAGAAAAAAGTAGTAAGATTTGCTTTGCCGCCATTTGATTTTTTTAATTCAAAATAGAAGTGTATTTCTGCTCAAAATACGCCAACCTATTTGAGACACCTAAATAGTCGCGGTACCAACATTATAATAATCCTGTTTGGCTGTTTAATGGACCTATGCCTTTATTTGATATGGCCACTTCAACTTTTAAAAAGTTTGGAACTCGACAAATAATGGAATTTGTATGCAACATTGCAGTCCCGAAATCGAGACTGCAATGTTTTTAACTTTTTAATTTTTTGACTGGCCATAAACAACGCACTTCGCGACCTACTTTTTAACCGGCAACGTCGACATTGCCGTCCATTTTTGAGAAAATTATCTTATTAGCAGTATTTTATTTATTTATACTTGACACCAAATATTATTTGTATATTTCTTTTGTAGCCGTAATTAAATAATCCATATTCTCCAGCTAAAAATGGGCCGCGAATGCATCGCACACTACTCGACCTTGCGTCGCTACTGCGTGTTCTCGCACGACGAGTTGGTGTGCAAGATGGCGCTCTCACACGACGCGTTAAATATGAATGTAGCTCTCGCCGCGTACAGAGACATGAGGACCATGCTCCACGACGAGAGGAGGCTTAGGAAGGCACTCCTGGACTGGGTAAGTATATAAATAATCCATATTTTATAATAAGGTTGGCAATTTAGGTTGGTTTTACAGATGTCGCCAGCGTAGGTTATATACACTGTGATACACATGCGCGTTTGATAGCCGCACGATTTCTGCACTGAGACTAAGGGTCGGTTGCACCAAACTGTTTGTCATCAATAAAGAGTTCGCTATATGTTATTGTATGGAAAGTTTCATAGTAAACCGCCGCGGCGCGCCGGGTGACGTTGATCAGTCCGACAACTGCGGATGGTACAAGTGGCACTAAATCGTAGTAGCTTTAAATATTGTTGTCTTAAACTAATTTCTCTTTCTAGGGCGTTACCTCAGCCGAGCGTGAAGCTTTTGAGCTGTTACCCGACGACGAGCGGCAGTGCGCGCTGTGCAAGACCACGTGCTTCCTCTCGTGCGTGACGTGCGCGTGCTCGCGCCGTGTGGCGTGCTTGCGGCACTACGACCAGCTGTGCGCCTGCCCGCCGAGGACGCACACCCTGAGGTGAGACAGACAGACCACGTGCCTCCTCTCGTGCGTGACGTGCGCGTGCTCGCGCCGCGTGGCGTGCTTGCGCGATAACTTTTTGACAGTGCGAGCCTTATGGTTTCGTCTTGGCAACATTTTACATGAAAATGTTTTTGGTGTGTCGATTTGACTTGATCTGATTTGACTATTTAGTCAACTAGCCTATGACATGTCACCATGAGTTTCAAGCCTGAAAGAGGAAACTGTCGTTGGTTTCGTTTTTCAATGGTTTTTCTTGTTGCAGATATCGATACACCCTTGACGAGCTACCAGCGATGCTAGAAAAACTCAAGAAGAAATCAGAAATATTCCGAGAATGGGCGGAATCTGTACAGAACGCTCTGGACCCTGACACGCCCAAAACTTGCGACTTGGACGGCCTGAGGGCTCACCTTAGGAGGTCTACTGAACTTAAGGTATGTGTGTCTGTGTCAAATTAGATAGTGTTGGGTTTTTGATAGTGAGTTAAGTAGCCAGAGCTCCTAAAGACTCATTTTGTTGGCTGTGAGAGACCTACATTTGTCCCATAACCCGTCAACACGGTGAATAATTTGAGTTGCAAGCGTCCATAGGCTGCGGTGGCCGCTTATTAGTCGTCTTGGTATAAAAGAGTAGAAATGAATTTGTGTTGTAATTGTGACCAATGTGTGATGGTGTGTGGTGGTGGTGACAATAGTTTTTTCTACCACGTGGAATTAAACTTGTCAATCTTTATCTGTACTAAATATAAAGGATAAAAGTATGTATGTGCTGTGAAGTGGAATTATCTTGAATGATAATGATCTCTCAAAAACACTATTTACTGCACTTTACTTTTTATTTAATCTTGATACAGAAAGTGGTATATTTACTAATTTTATGTCACAATATCTAAAGAATTCATTTTTGTTTCGGTCTTACATTTTGGGCCTTTTTGTTTAGACGGTAAATTAAATATTTATATGCATGTATATGTTGTTTGCACGTTCTGCTCTATCTAAACTGATGATTTTAGCTTCAAACCCTGTCGCAAATTGTTTTATATCCTCATATTATCCAAAACATCGTAATTAAATGTAAATGTGCATTTCTGTAAACTCGAAGACAAGTGAACTGCTTATGCTGTATGAAAAAAAAGCAGTACTAATAACACTTCTTCTGTATTATGATATACACCCGTACACTCGGCCCCAAAATTGCTTGACCACTTTATGAATGAATACACTCATGTGCCCATGCAGTTTTGTAGCTCGCTGTACATACTTACATATTCGATACATAATACTTTTCGCCTATGACAAAAAATAATATCTTTTTTATTCCACAGATGCACAAAACTGAGCTAGTCCGCGCACTAGAAACCGCCATAGAGGATGCCGAAAAATGCGCCTCCGTGATTCAGCAGTTAGATCTCAACAAAATGCGCACTAGGACCCGGCATCATGACCCCAAGTACAGATTATCAGTGCAAGAACTGACACTGTTCGCGCAAGAGATTGACCAGCTAGCTTGCGTGCTACCTGAAGGTTTGTAATTTGTTCTTTTTCTTATACCCATGGGGTAAATTACCATAGAGTGCTGTTGTCATCCAACAACAAGATCTTAACAAGATGCGGACTCGCACGTCCCCAAATACAGGTTTTCGGTGCAAGAACTGACACTGACCAGCTGGCTTGCGTGCTACCTAAAGGTTAGTGTTTCTGTTTTCTTTCTTTTATACTTAGGATGAACAGTCCTAGAGCAGACCTTCCGTCATTCAAGAACTAGATCTCAACAAAATGCGCACTAGAACAGGCCATCATGATCCCTAATACAATCATTACCAGTGCAACAATTGACACTGCGCAAGAAATTGACCAGCCAGCCTGAGTACTTCCTGAAGGTAAATTTAATATCTGTTATCTTTCTTTTATCCATTGGATAATCCATCATAGAGAGCCTCCCACATCAATCAATGAGACCTAAACAAGTTTTCGAATCTTACGCGCCATGTCGACCCTAAATAGTTGTATCAGTATTCAGCAGTTTATCTCAACAATCATCATCAAGTCATCAAACCACTAGATTGAGATTTTTGAGACAAAATGTAGCGGACTCACGCGCCCATCCCGGTCTAACATTTGATTTAAGGCCACCTTGTATATTTAATACGTTCTAAAAAGGAAAAAAAAATGGATATAACCCCAATATCTAATAATTTTATGGAACATTTTGTACTTAAGTACATTTTTTTGCCTCTTGCATTTAACTAAATTTCAAGTTGACTATTACAATGTCGAATTTATCCCATGAAATGAGTATTTTACTAAATACTGGTAATTTTGTTAAACAGGATCAGCAGTAAAGGAAGTCCTACGCCAGACCGCAGAGTTTGAATCGCGCGCTACGGAACTGCTAAACAAGGAATTGGACCAGACAGACCCTGGCTTTGTTAGAGAGGTCGAAGAGGTAATATCAACACGGCTAGCACAGCTAATCGCAACTGCCGCGTTATGCTTATCTTTATCGTTACATTTAAACAATAGTTATTTGTTTTACAAGGGGGCAAAGTTTGGGAAGTTGTATGGGAAGTTTCATAGTTCACTGCTGAGTGACGTTGATCAGTCCATCAACTGTGATTGGTGTAACCGGACAAAAATGTACATCCTAGCATTTTCAGAGGTATTCAAGAGATCACTTAACCTTCCTATCCCCTACAGGTGGTAGAACTCGGCGTACGCCTCTGCATTGTCCTACCGCAACTCGCGCCGCTGCAAATGCGCCTGCAGCAAGTCAAGTTTCTCGAGGAGGTCCGGACTTACAGGGAAGACTACGCGACCTTGACCCCAGAGGTCATCGACCGGCTGCTTCAGGAGTCGGAGAACGTGGTGCCGCATCATAAGATTGAGACTGAACGGGCGTTGCTGTATAAGCTTAAAGGTATGTGTGGATGTCAAAAATCTAGTCCCAATATTCATTTTGTACTATCAACTACTACATTTTGACATTGTAGTAAGTAGGAGAAAAGCGACTGTCTAATGATACTGTTAAAACGGTATGTTGCGACATGTTTCACGAAGGCTTGTGTCTTTTAATATTAATGAAAAGCTCTTAACTCTTATTACGGTCCTTGGCCTAATATTCGTGAAAAGGGCTTACGCTGTTACCTCTTCGTTGTGTGAGTGAAGTGTTACTTAGCTAAAAACTAGTAGGTTTTTTGTAAACACGCGTGCTCATGCTCCTTTTCCCCCTTAGCGGAAGTGGAGGAATGGGAGGAGCGCGCCCGCGCCGTGCTCATCGACCCGTCGAAGCCGCCTCTAGACCCGCCGCAGCACACGACTCTCGCTGAAGTCCAAACTTTACTCGACGCAAGGGAAGACATTGAAGCCGCCTTACCTTCATACCACGCGCTCAGTCACGCCAAACAACATGCACATGACTGGCTTGTAAAGGTACGTTTATCTAAAAGATGATGTTAGAATTTTTGTATGGGTTCAAGATCCTGGTCACGGCACCAAACTGTAACGCCACGGTCAAAGTAACCCTTTTTTGTGGCGAATTTAAAGCTTCGTTCAAAAAATTTAGACTATACCGGGATGAGAGACATTTTGGTCAGCTTAAAATAATCTTACCTTAATTGGTAATTTTTCTTGCTCGTAAAGGCGTTACAAGAGCGACTGTAGCCAGCTATTTAATGAATTTGTATCCAAATAGTTAATATCTAATTTGTCATTGATTTGCAGGTGGAAGAGATGCAATCAAAAGACTTATACCCATACATGCACAGCGTAGAAGCTTTAGTGAAGCGCGGACAGCAAATACCTCTAGCGTTATATGAGAAAGATCAGTTGGCTGCGGCTTTAGCGTCCGCTAAGGAATGGAAACGTGGGGCCGGAGATATGTTCTTAAAAAAGGTAAGTTAAGTTGGATTACTTTTTTCTTTTAGCAATTTTGAAGTTTCGTCACTAAATCGTGAGCGTAAAGATATTGTTGTTTTCACTTTGAAGTAGCAAATCAGGTAAGTTATAAGCTAAAGATGAACTTAACTAAAATCTGTCAACAATTAACTTTATAAGGTTTTATGTGTACTAAAGACTTCAAGTGCCTTTTCATCTCAGTTTAAAAATGGAACTTTTCTAGGGCGAGTATTCTTTTTTACTGTTTCACGAAGTAGATAATTCGATAATTTCTCTCTGTATCTTTGCTCGAGTGCTAATATATATCGGGTGCAATAGGTTACTTTTACTTTTAACCCATATTTAATGTGGTTGTTATTGAATGTGCCTAACAGTCTACTATTGCAACCGTGTCCAGTTTTAAAATTTCAAAAAAATATTCTGCAAGTAGGCTTTAAAGGTTATTTTACATGCCAATGCAAGTTGATGGTAATCGTCGATAGTTCGAGTCAAGACTATAGTATGACCCAGGACTGTCTCATTTCAAACATGCAGAGAAAATCATACTGTTTTTGTCTTACGATAGTATTAGCGCCCAAAAGAAAGGGATGATTATAGTTTTCCTGGTTCTTACTGACTGACAAGTTGCGTTTGCCAGACTACAAATAGAGATGTTTACCCCACAGAACTGGGCGTACTCCCTGCTGGAGGCGCTGTCCCCGCGCACGGAGGCCACGCCGGGCCGCCGCCGCGCGCGCGCCGGCGCCGCCTCCCCGCAGCCCTCCTCCCTAGAGGCCGGCCTGTTCCTGCGCAACTTCAGCGAGGACTCCACGCCCACCGAGATCGTCGCCGCCTTCAAGCACGCCGAGCAACGCGAGCTGGCCGCCGTCAAGGAGCTCAGGTGAGAGCGGGACGACAACAGGAGGCCGGCCTGTTCCTGCGCAACTTCAGCGAGGACTCCACGCCCACCGAGATCGTCGCCGCCTTCAAGCACGCCGAGCAACGCGAGCTGGCCGCCGTCAAGGAGCTCAGGTGAGAGCGGGACGACAACAGGAGGCCGGCCTGTTCCTGCGCAACTTCAGCGAGGACTCCACGCCCACCGAGATCGTCGCCGCCTTCAAGCACGCCGAGCAACGCGAGCTGGCCGCCGTCAAGGAGCTCAGGTGAGAGCGGGACGACAACAGGAGGCCGGCCTGTTCCTGCGCAACTTCAGCGAGGACTCCACGCCCACCGAGATCGTCGCCGCCTTCAAGCACGCCGAGCAACGCGAGCTGGCCGCCGTCAAGGAGCTCAGGTGAGAGCGGGACGACAACAGGAGGCCGGCCTGTTCCTGCGCAACTTCAGCGAGGACTCCACGCCCACCGAGATCGTCGCCGCCTTCAAGCACGCCGAGCAACGCGAGCTGGCCGCCGTCAAGGAGCTCAGGTGAGAGCGGGACGACAACAGGAGGCCGGCCTGTTCCTGCGCAACTTCAGCGAGGACTCCACGCCCACCGAGATCGTCGCCGCCTTCAAGCACGCCGAGCAACGCGAGCTGGCCGCCGTCAAGGAGCTCAGGTGAGAGCGGGACGACAACAGGAGGCCGGCCTGTTCCTGCGCAACTTCAGCGAGGACTCCACGCCCACCGAGATCGTCGCCGCCTTCAAGCACGCCGAGCAACGCGAGCTGGCCGCCGTCAAGGAGCTCAGGTGAGAGCGGGACGACAACAGGAGGCCGGCCTGTTCCTGCGCAACTTCAGCGAGGACTCCACGCCCACCGAGATCGTCGCCGCCTTCAAGCACGCCGAGCAACGCGAGCTGGCCGCCGTCAAGGAGCTCAGGTGAGAGCGGGACGACAACAGGAGGCCGGCCTGTTCCTGCGCAACTTCAGCGAGGACTCCACGCCCACCGAGATCGTCGCCGCCTTCAAGCACGCCGAGCAACGCGAGCTGGCCGCCGTCAAGGAGCTCAGGTGAGAGCGGGACGACAACAGGAGGCCGGCCTGTTCCTGCGCAACTTCAGCGAGGACTCCACGCCCACCGAGATCGTCGCCGCCTTCAAGCACGCCGAGCAACGCGAGCTGGCCGCCGTCAAGGAGCTCAGGTGAGAGCGGGACGACAACAGGAGGCCGGCCTGTTCCTGCGCAACTTCAGCGAGGACTCCACGCCCACCGAGATCGTCGCCGCCTTCAAGCACGCCGAGCAACGCGAGCTGGCCGCCGTCAAGGAGCTCAGGTGAGAGCGGGACGACAACAGGAGGCCGGCCTGTTCCTGCGCAACTTCAGCGAGGACTCCACGCCCACCGAGATCGTCGCCGCCTTCAAGCACGCCGAGCAACGCGAGCTGGCCGCCGTCAAGGAGCTCAGGTGAGAGCGGGACGACAACAGGAGGCCGGCCTGTTCCTGCGCAACTTCAGCGAGGACTCCACGCCCACCGAGATCGTCGCCGCCTTCAAGCACGCCGAGCAACGCGAGCTGGCCGCCGTCAAGGAGCTCAGGTGAGAGCGGGACGACAACAGGAGGCCGGCCTGTTCCTGCGCAACTTCAGCGAGGACTCCACGCCCACCGAGATCGTCGCCGCCTTCAAGCACGCCGAGCAACGCGAGCTGGCCGCCGTCAAGGAGCTCAGGTGAGAGCGGGACGACAACAGGAGGCCGGCCTGTTCCTGCGCAACTTCAGCGAGGACTCCACGCCCACCGAGATCGTCGCCGCCTTCAAGCACGCCGAGCAACGCGAGCTGGCCGCCGTCAAGGAGCTCAGGTGAGAGCGGGACGACAACAGGAGGCCGGCCTGTTCCTGCGCAACTTCAGCGAGGACTCCACGCCCACCGAGATCGTCGCCGCCTTCAAGCACGCCGAGCAACGCGAGCTGGCCGCCGTCAAGGAGCTCAGGTGAGAGCGGGACGACAACAGGAGGCCGGCCTGTTCCTGCGCAACTTCAGCGAGGACTCCACGCCCACCGAGATCGTCGCCGCCTTCAAGCACGCCGAGCAACGCGAGCTGGCCGCCGTCAAGGAGCTCAGGTGAGAGCGGGACGACAACAGGAGGCCGGCCTGTTCCTGCGCAACTTCAGCGAGGACTCCACGCCCACCGAGATCGTCGCCGCCTTCAAGCACGCCGAGCAACGCGAGCTGGCCGCCGTCAAGGAGCTCAGGTGAGAGCGGGACGACAACAGGAGGCCGGCCTGTTCCTGCGCAACTTCAGCGAGGACTCCACGCCCACCGAGATCGTCGCCGCCTTCAAGCACGCCGAGCAACGCGAGCTGGCCGCCGTCAAGGAGCTCAGGTGAGAGCGGGACGACAACAGGAGGCCGGCCTGTTCCTGCGCAACTTCAGCGAGGACTCCACGCCCACCGAGATCGTCGCCGCCTTCAAGCACGCCGAGCAACGCGAGCTGGCCGCCGTCAAGGAGCTCAGGTGAGAGCGGGACGACAACAGGAGGCCGGCCTGTTCCTGCGCAACTTCAGCGAGGACTCCACGCCCACCGAGATCGTCGCCGCCTTCAAGCACGCCGAGCAACGCGAGCTGGCCGCCGTCAAGGAGCTCAGGTGAGAGCGGGACGACAACAGGAGGCCGGCCTGTTCCTGCGCAACTTCAGCGAGGACTCCACGCCCACCGAGATCGTCGCCGCCTTCAAGCACGCCGAGCAACGCGAGCTGGCCGCCGTCAAGGAGCTCAGGTGAGAGCGGGACGACAACAGGAGGCCGGCCTGTTCCTGCGCAACTTCAGCGAGGACTCCACGCCCACCGAGATCGTCGCCGCCTTCAAGCACGCCGAGCAACGCGAGCTGGCCGCCGTCAAGGAGCTCAGGTGAGAGCGGGACGACAACAGGAGGCCGGCCTGTTCCTGCGCAACTTCAGCGAGGACTCCACGCCCACCGAGATCGTCGCCGCCTTCAAGCACGCCGAGCAACGCGAGCTGGCCGCCGTCAAGGAGCTCAGGTGAGAGCGGGACGACAACAGGAGGCCGGCCTGTTCCTGCGCAACTTCAGCGAGGACTCCACGCCCACCGAGATCGTCGCCGCCTTCAAGCACGCCGAGCAACGCGAGCTGGCCGCCGTCAAGGAGCTCAGGTGAGAGCGGGACGACAACAGGAGGCCGGCCTGTTCCTGCGCAACTTCAGCGAGGACTCCACGCCCACCGAGATCGTCGCCGCCTTCAAGCACGCCGAGCAACGCGAGCTGGCCGCCGTCAAGGAGCTCAGGTGAGAGCGGGACGACAACAGGAGGCCGGCCTGTTCCTGCGCAACTTCAGCGAGGACTCCACGCCCACCGAGATCGTCGCCGCCTTCAAGCACGCCGAGCAACGCGAGCTGGCCGCCGTCAAGGAGCTCAGGTGAGAGCGGGACGACAACAGGAGGCCGGCCTGTTCCTGCGCAACTTCAGCGAGGACTCCACGCCCACCGAGATTGTCGCCGCCTTCAAGCACGCCGAGCAACGCGAGCTGGCCGCCGTCAAGGAGCTCAGGTGAGAGCGGGACGACAACAGGAGGCCGGCCTGTTCCTGCGCAACTTCAGCGAGGACTCCACGCCCACCGAGATCGTCGCCGCCTTCAAGCACGCCGAGCAACGCGAGCTGGCCGCCGTCAAGGAGCTCAGGTGAGAGCGGGACGACAACAGGAGGCCGGCCTGTTCCTGCGCAACTTCAGCGAGGACTCCACGCCCACCGAGATCGTCGCCGCCTTCAAGCACGCCGAGCAACGCGAGCTGGCCGCCGTCAAGGAGCTCAGGTGAGAGCGGGACGACAACAGGAGGCCGGCCTGTTCCTGCGCAACTTCAGCGAGGACTCCACGCCCACCGAGATCGTCGCCGCCTTCAAGCACGCCGAGCAACGCGAGCTGGCCGCCGTCAAGGAGCTCAGGTGAGAGCGGGACGACAACAGGAGGCCGGCCTGTTCCTGCGCAACTTCAGCGAGGACTCCACGCCCACCGAGATCGTCGCCGCCTTCAAGCACGCCGAGCAACGCGAGCTGGCCGCCGTCAAGGAGCTCAGGTGAGAGCGGGACGACAACAGGAGGCCGGCCTGTTCCTGCGCAACTTCAGCGAGGACTCCACGCCCACCGAGATTGTCGCCGCCTTCAAGCACGCCGAGCAACGCGAGCTGGCCGCCGTCAAGGAGCTCAGGTGAGAGCGGGACGACAACAGGAGGCCGGCCTGTTCCTGCGCAACTTCAGCGAGGACTCCACGCCCACCGAGATCGTCGCCGCCTTCAAGCACGCCGAGCAACGCGAGCTGGCCGCCGTCAAGGAGCTCAGGTGAGAGCGGGACGACAACAGGAGGCCGGCCTGTTCCTGCGCAACTTCAGCGAGGACTCCACGCCCACCGAGATCGTCGCCGCCTTCAAGCACGCCGAGCAACGCGAGCTGGCCGCCGTCAAGGAGCTCAGGTGAGAGCGGGACGACAACAGGAGGCCGGCCTGTTCCTGCGCAACTTCAGCGAGGACTCCACGCCCACCGAGATCGTCGCCGCCTTCAAGCACGCCGAGCAACGCGAGCTGGCCGCCGTCAAGGAGCTCAGGCGAGAGCGGGACGACAACAGGAGGCCGGCCTGTTCCTGCGCAACTTCAGCGAGGACTCCACGCCCACCGAGATCGTCGCCGCCTTCAAGCACGCCGAGCAACGCGAGCTGGCCGCCGTCAAGGAGCTCAGGTGAGAGCGGGACGACAACAGGAGGCCGGCCTGTTCCTGCGCAACTTCAGCGAGGACTCCACGCCCACCGAGATCGTCGCCGCCTTCAAGCACGCCGAGCAACGCGAGCTGGCCGCCGTCAAGGAGCTCAGGTGAGAGCGGGACGACAACAGGAGGCCGGCCTGTTCCTGCGCAACTTCAGCGAGGACTCCACGCCCACCGAGATCGTCGCCGCCTTCAAGCACGCCGAGCAACGCGAGCTGGCCGCCGTCAAGGAGCTCAGGTGAGAGCGGGACGACAACAGGAGGCCGGCCTGTTCCTGCGCAACTTCAGCGAGGACTCCACGCCCACCGAGATCGTCGCCGCCTTCAAGCACGCCGAGCAACGCGAGCTGGCCGCCGTCAAGGAGCTCAGGTGAGAGCGGGACGACAACAGGAGGCCGGCCTGTTCCTGCGCAACTTCAGCGAGGACTCCACGCCCACCGAGATCGTCGCCGCCTTCAAGCACGCCGAGCAACGCGAGCTGGCCGCCGTCAAGGAGCTCAGGTGAGAGCGGGACGACAACAGGAGGCCGGCCTGTTCCTGCGCAACTTCAGCGAGGACTCCACGCCCACCGAGATCGTCGCCGCCTTCAAGCACGCCGAGCAACGCGAGCTGGCCGCCGTCAAGGAGCTCAGGTGAGAGCGGGACGACAACAGGAGGCCGGCCTGTTCCTGCGCAACTTCAGCGAGGACTCCACGCCCACCGAGATCGTCGCCGCCTTCAAGCACGCCGAGCAACGCGAGCTGGCCGCCGTCAAGGAGCTCAGGTGAGAGCGGGACGACAACAGGAGGCCGGCCTGTTCCTGCGCAACTTCAGCGAGGACTCCACGCCCACCGAGATCGTCGCCGCCTTCAAGCACGCCGAGCAACGCGAGCTGGCCGCCGTCAAGGAGCTCAGGTGAGAGCGGGACGACAACAGGAGGCCGGCCTGTTCCTGCGCAACTTCAGCGAGGACTCCACGCCCACCGAGATCGTCGCCGCCTTCAAGCACGCCGAGCAACGCGAGCTGGCCGCCGTCAAGGAGCTCAGGTGAGAGCGGGACGACAACAGGAGGCCGGCCTGTTCCTGCGCAACTTCAGCGAGGACTCCACGCCCACCGAGATCGTCGCCGCCTTCAAGCACGCCGAGCAACGCGAGCTGGCCGCCGTCAAGGAGCTCAGGTGAGAGCGGGACGACAAGAGCGGAAACTCCACCCCCTCCTTCAAACATGCCGCGAAACAAGAAGTAATAGTAGATTGTATGACTAGGGAATAAAACGATCCATTTAAGGCGAGGGTGCATATAACTACCCGAGCCGGAAAGGCGAGGGTTGATAGGCACAGCGAGATTAAAATGGGTTTTATTACCGAGTTATACACTCTACTTTTCACTTTGAAAAAAAAAAACAACAGGTAGGTACTTATTTTTTTTTTTTTTTTATTTATTTATTTAGGAAACAAACAGTCACATACAGATAAGTTTAAACTTGCAGATATACAATAAGACCTATAGTTCCATTAATTATAACATACTGATATTGATAACAAGTAGAAACAGGGCTTGTTCGGCACTGCCTATAAATAGGAAGATACACAGAAGTAACAATTGGATACACAACTAATAAAGTACCTAAGTATCAAACATGCTTACAAACATACATACGTTACATAAGACTATAGAACAATTACAATTTTTTTTTTTTAAAGCAAAGACTGCTATGGAAAAAGTAAGCTCCGCAGACCACTACTATATTTACCGAAAGACAATGAGAAGATATCTAGATTTATGAAATTAACATTGTAATCATGACAGGCTCGTCTAAAAAAAGTATTTTTGGCGAAATTAGATCTACAAAGATCGATATGGAATGTTTGGGGGTGGCGCGTGGGAATACGAGGCAATTTAAAGACAATTTTTTCAAGAAGAGTGGAAGAATCAGTAAGGCCATTTAAGAGTTTATACAGAAACATTTGGTCTATATAAACACGTCGTGTATCTAGTGGCCCTAGACTACGACGGTGTGTGCTATTCTCTGACATATTCAGACCGTGGCGGAAATTGAGCGACTTTAACAGCTTTTTTTGGATTCTTTCAATTCTTTTTATGTGAACGGTATATTGAGGGGTCCAGACGACGCTACCGAACTCTAAAATGCTGCGAACGTAAGAGGAGTATAATACTTTTAGGGTGTTTGGTTCTTTAAATGGTTGAGATAGTCTAAGTATCAGGCCCAATTTCTTGTAGGCCCTCTCGGAGATGTGGTCTATGTGTGAAATGAAGTTAAGCTTAGAATCCAAAATAATACCAAGATCTCGGACCTTGGTGATTCTATTTATGATCTTTCCTGAAAAACTATAATTGAAAAGAAGGGGACTTTGTTTATGAGTGAAAGTAATACAGTTGCATTTATCAGGGTTCAGAAGCAATTGGTTATAACCGCAATATGCGGCAAAGCTATCAAGATCGCGTTGCATGTCCAGGCAGTCGTTCTTTGTTTTTATGATTTTGAAAATTTTTGTATCGTCTGCATAAACTAGATGTCTGGAACTAGAAAACGATGAACCCATGTCGTTTACGTATATGATAAATAAAAGCGGTCCTAAATGAGAGCCTTGAGGGACCCCTGAATCAATGGTTAAGTATCTGGAAGTATAGCCTCTTAGTGATACTGCCTGGCATCGGTTCTGGATGTAGGATTCAATCCACCTGTAGAGGTCTCCGTGTATACCGAGTTCGTATAATTTGTGTAATAACATAGTGTGATTAATTTTATCAAAAGCTTTTGAGAAATCGGTATACACGGCGTCAACCTGATGACCGTTGCCAATAGCGTTCAAAATAAAATCAGTGAAGGTAATAAGATTGGTGTCAACACTACGGCCACGAAGAAAACCGTGTTGGTCAGGGGAAATTATACGAATGATACAATTTGTCAATTCGGATGTAACAATTTTTTCTAATATTTTGCCAAAAATGCATAATTTAGATATGGGTCTATACTGTGTAACATCATGTTTATCTCCGCTTTTATGTATTGGTGTTATTAAAGCCGTTTTCCAAACAGACGGGAAACAACCCTCGGATAACGATTTACGGAAAATAATAGTAAGAGGAGTAGCCAATTCCTTGCTACAGCGAGAGATTAAAATTGGATGAATACGGTCAAGTCCCGCTCCCTTATTTGTGTTAACCTGTTGGAGGTGTTTAAGAACGAGTTTATTATTTATGTTAATCGAAGAGATATCTACCGGGCTATTGTTAGTATGAGAATTTGGAGAAACAGGGTACGCGATACCTTTAACAAAAACTGAGTGGAAATAATCGTTGAAATAATTAGCTACTGTCTCACTGTCAGTTGAGGAATTGCCTCCATAATACATACAGTCTGGGGTTTTATTTGCGGAAAACTTTGATTTAATGAAAGACCAAAAATATTTAGGACACTTACGGATATTTTTCTCAGCAAAAGATATGTATGAATTATAGCAATCCAGTTCCATTTTGTGCTCTCTTGTTCTTAACAGCTTGAATGCAAGATAGTCTAAAGGATTTTTGTAAGTTTTCCACCTGGTGTGAATTTAACGCTTTTCTCGACCTAATTTCACTAATGCCCGGGTGTACCAAGGGGGACGATTACTAGAGCAGTTTGTCTTACTGAGAGGAACGTACTTTTTAATAAGAGTATTTAAGATTGAGTAAAAATGAGTAGTAGCCTGTTCAGTATTCATATATTGCATTGGGGTCCAGTCAGTAGAAGAAAGAGCGTCACGTATTTTTTCGTAATTTGCAGCATAAAAAAGTAATTTCTCTCTAGGAGGATCATACGCGGCCGAAAGAAAAGGAAGCTTGATGTTAATGTCGAGAGATTTGTGATGGGAGTCCTCAGGGGTTAGTGGTGTCGTACAATGCGTAACAGAGCAAGACAAATCGCTTAACACCAGGTCCAAGATCCGATTGTTTACATTCGAGCACCCGTTAAGTTGTTTTAAACCCGAGAGGTTTAAGAAATCGGAGATTAAGGTTGCAGTCGTATTGTTGTTTGTGTCAATAACTAAGCTTCCATTAAGAAGCGTCCAAATGGCATGACTAATATTAAAATCGCCTAGAATTATGTAACTATCGTTCGGATTACTAATTATAAAATCGGACGCAGAGTCAAAAAAGGATTGCAAGTCGGAATAATGTTCACCGCCGTGAGGGAAATAACAACAAGCAATAAATAACTTAGCCCGATGCGCGGCAGCGCCGGGCAGGGGGGGGCGCGCCCGCGGCGGCGGCGCGACGGTGCCGGCGCGTTCGATGCTCAGCCACAGCTCCTCCCGGCGCGGGCCGGAGCGCAGCTCGGGGCGCTCGCGCACCGCCAGGCCGCGCCCGCGGCGCACCGCCACCAGCACGCCGCCGCCCCGCCCCCGCCCCCGCCCCGCGCCGTCGCCGCGCGCCGAGCACCGCGAGTGGCGGTAAACGGCATAATCATTCCAGAAATACTCAGCATCGTTAAAGTCACTCGTCAACCACGTCTCTGTCAGGCATATAATATCATAATCGGCTTTCAAAACGTTTGCCAGAAAATAATGCGATTTAGTTCGCAACCCCCTAACATTTTGATAGTAAACGTTTAAGTCAGGTACTGTCGTCACGAGAAATACAGGTTTGTATAATATATTACGAAATTCAAAAGTATTAAATGTGGTAATAAAAATAGGTATATTAAAGGGCTATTGTTATTGAGACAATTTCCGAGCGTAACAAAAAATAAGTTGAGTCGCCTGTACGAGAAAAGTATGTATGGGTGGGTAAAACGAGTGCAGTTAATTGTAATTTTAGGTATAATTAGAAACACGGTTATAGTCAGTGAGAGTGTGTTTAAATTGTTTTTATAACGTAATAGTAATATCGTTGATCGGCGTAGCAGTAAAGTGAGCACGTAAACAACGTAAATAATGAGTCATTTCAGTTTTGAAAGGTCGGATTCGTTTGAGATATGCAGGATTTTAGATTTATCATTTTTACGCATTAAAATCTTGCAATCTCTAACCCACAGGTAGGCATAGTTTAAATTAGATTTAACTGCACGGGCTTTTTTTAATAATAGCTTATTTTCGCGAGTTAGGTGGTCGTTTATGTAGAGGTTTTGTCGACATCGGAATGCCGGGGCCCCCCCCGGCATTCCGATGTCGACCGTGGTGAGTGTCCGGCGCGTGCGCATAGCCGCCAGCAGCTCGTCCTTGCGGCGGCGCTGCACGAATCGCACGATGACTGCTGGCTCGCGGTCCGCGCCGGCGCGCCCGGCCCCGCCGCTCGCTAAAGCGGTGATGGTTCCAAAGCGACGCACTCGGTGAATGGAATCGATGTCGGAGTCCGACACAAAAACTCCTAGCTTTCTTGATATATCGGTCAAAAGAGACATAAGATTTTCCCCGCTTTTATAGGTTAGTCCAGAAATTTCAATGTTGCTCAAGCGAGAGAATTGATCGCGACTATTCAAATCGTTTTTGAGGGATTCAATAGTAACACAGGCCTCGTCAAAACTCTTCTGCAGGGGACCCAGTGAGGAAACTTTGTCTTCTACGAGAACCAGCCGCGCATCTATGGCAGTAAGCGAGGTGTCGAGCTCGCTCCATTTTGCATTAAGCTCCTGCAGGCCCTGTGAGGTTGCGCGAATCTCGCTTTTAATAGTGTTAACATCCGATTTCATTGCGTTAAAGTCATTTCGAAACGATCTGATCTCGTTCAGAATGTCGGCGGTGGTTCCGGTGTCCGCTGATGGCGTATTTCGGCAGTTTACACATCGCCAGGCTGTTTTTGCTGCGGTCCCTTTTTTTCGATACGTGGCTTCAGTCAATCCAGCACAATCGAAGTGCAATCGGCCGCGGCAATGACCACATTCAGCAAAGTCCGTTAATTCATCACCACACTTAGCGCAATTCATTTTAATCTTGGGTAGACTTTTGAGGTTAGTGCAAAAACACAACACAAAAATGAACCTTAGGTTTGTGAACACAAGGCTGCAATACGTATGCACTTAGATTAAAATTAACTTGTAAACAAGTCCCGGTACCTATGAGTCGAGTTAACCGCGATAAGGAAAAAGTGCAGGCGGCCGCTCCGACCCGGTTTCGAGCGTTGAATGGGATTTTATGAAATATTAAAAGTACAATTGATACAATTTTTCATATGTAGAGCTATTTTTTTCCCGGGTAGTTTAATTGTATTCTAAGTCAATTCGGGAGGCGAAAGAGGTATTCCGGGCAGATTTATTGAATTCTGATTCGATTCGGGAGTAAATGTAGGCGAAATCAAAAATATGTATACATATTTTCCCTAGGGACTAAAATACGATTTTTGCCCCGCTTTGCAGGTCTAATATGAAACACTGTTAGAACATGAGAAGTGAAAAGATTATTGTATTGTATTTTTCCACAGGAATAAGAACATGCGCAAGGAAGTCCGCGCGCCCCCAATGCCAGGGATCGCGTTCTGCGTGTGCCAGAAGCGGCAGTACGGCGTCATGACGCAGTGCGAGCTATGCAAGGACTGGTTCCACGGTGAGTTATCTTATCTTATCTTTTTATGAACCCTTGCAGATATATTTCGACCCATCGGGATCTTTTGTGCAATTACCCCCTAGTACGGTCTACATATTTAAAGTATTTTAGTAGCAATAAAGTGTTTATTTTCGGCGATATTGTGAGTTATCATTATGTCAAGCAACCAACAATACATTTGGTGTATTATGTGACACTAGCAGCCCAAACATTAATCTGGTCCTTCGAGCCGGATTAGACTGACCTTTCGCCTACTCGAGAGCTTTTTCGAACATCTCCATGTGCCGGATGATGGTCGAAAAAGCTCTTGAGTATTCCTTGTACAGTCGCCATCAGATATATCGGAGCGGCCAAGGTGTTCACAATATCTGAACACGCATTCTAACGCCCTGAAAATAGAGGCGTGTTCAGATATTGTAAACGCCTGAGTCGCTCCGATATATCTGATGGCGACTGTACATTACTTTGTCAAAAGTTGACGTTTGTCTGTATTTTGTAAAAGCACCACAACATCACCTAGTTCGCTGTCAAAATTCGGGGACACGAATTTTTCTTAACGTCCGTTTTAATTAAGGTTATACAATTTCACAGGACCACTTCTTCATATGCCAGATTAAATTTAATATCCCCACTTTCAAAAAAATATTTATATGCGTTATTTCTTATTAGGATATTTCTAATATGCATCCTTTTATTTGCAGCCGCCTGCATAACCGCCGCAAAAGAGGAACGCGCTGAATCCGAAGAGCGAGACCTGCCGTTCCCGACGCCGGAACCGAAGTTTCTGTGTCCCGACTGTACGCGCACTCGTCGCCCGCGCCTGGACCGCATCCTCGCGTTGCTGGTTTGTCACATCTTATCTTGATCTGCTATCATACATTATTATCGGAAATTGAGTTATATTGATCGAAAATATAAGCGCCGAAAAAATTTAAGGAACCGAGACCCTGCTTCAAAATAAATGACGAGTTTAATATGTGAATAGGATGGCGATGTGACGAATCCGACTAATTTACCTAAGTTGTTTTCGATACGTCTGTTCCTTCGGTTAAAGCTCATTTTTGAATGTAGGGGTAGGTTACACAGTAAAAGACATGTCTCTTCGATGCAGGTGTAATTGCAACTGAACTAGTGATCTACTACGGCTACATATATATGTATAGATACGTTTAACATACCGGCCGCCAAAACTAACAGTTTTCAATAAAATTAAACAATTCAAACAGAGGGCATGCACTGTCGTTTACAAAAAAGATGAAAATTGTATGATACGTACAATATTTATAACACTTTAGTAAAAATTATTCACTTCAGTACATGCAAAATCGTTTCACTCACTTCACCATATACCTACTTCACTGTACTTGATTTGGCATAGTATAACTACTCATTTAATGTCTTAGGAAGTAATATTAATTTTGATAAAGGTCTTTTAAGCTCGTGGTCTCCCTTGCACTGTACAGTTACCACTCTCACCAGGTTATCTGCTCCAGGATGAAGATACTTGACCCTCCCTAGTAACCATTTAGTAGGTGGCGTAATTTCATCCTTTATGATTACTAAATCTCCAATGCAGGGTGCTGGTACGGCAACTTGCCACTTATATCTTTGTTGCAATGTGTTAAGGTAATCGTTTTGCCATTGGCGCCAAAAGTTCTGTGTCATCTTCTGTACTAACTGCCATCTGGTAAGTATATTTACTTTTTTGTGCTCGTAATTTAAGTCAGGCACACTGACCAAGGGCTCACCCACTAAGAAATGTCCAGGCGTTAGTGGGACTCCTGTGGTACTGTCTATTTCACAAAGAGGACGACTATTTAGACAGGCCTCGACCTGGGTCAACAGAGTCGCTAATTCTTCATAAGTCAGTTTAGTATCCTTATTTACTCTGGCTAAATGTCGTTTGGCAGACTGAACTCCCGCTTCCCACAGGCCTCCGTATGAAGGCATTCTTGGGGGGATGAAGTGCCACGTTGTTCCTTCAGTAGCCATCAGTTCGGCCACTTCGCTGGCTAAATTGTTTTTCCCAGGTTCAAACATGCCTTTCAACTCTTTGGCAGAACCTATAAAATTGGTACCATTGTCGCTCCAAATATCTTTACAATGGCCTCTGCGCGCAACAAATCTTCTGAAAGCAGCTATGAAAGCTTGTGAAGTCAGATCTGATACAGCCTCAAGATGGATAGCTTTCGTAGCCATGCATACGAACAAACAAATGTATCCCTTAGTCGCATGATGTCCTCGGCCTTTAGAGGTTCTCATTAAAATAGGTCCAGCATAGTCAACGCCACTATTTAAAAAGGGTCGATTTTGGTTAACTCTGACTGTTGGCAGCTGGCCCATGAACTGATTCTTGACTTTAGCTTTGTCTATGACACATGTCTTGCAATTGTAAATGCACTTTCGGATGGATGACTTTAAGCCGATAACCCAATATTTGGTTTTCACGTAAGTCATCATTAACTGATTCCAACCATGAAGTGTTCTAGTGTGGGCCTCATTAACAATTAACTTTGTAATATGTTGGTTGCGTGGAATAATAATTGGATGCTTTGTCTCTTCAGACAATGAGGCATTTTGAAGACGTCCTCCCACTCTTAACAAACCTTTCTCGTCTAAGAATGGTGCAAGTGTGATTAAGGTACTTCTTTTCTTAACTCTTCCATCTCTTTTCAAATCGTCTATATCTTTTCCATATACTAAATTTTGATAGAACCTTATACATTCTTCTTCCACTTTTTCCATTTCTTTAACTGTTAAATGTTTACTCTCTTCTAGTTCTCCTTTTCTTTCAGGTAACAATGTTAACATTCTTCTGCAATAAGCTAGCACTCTCTTCATTCGTGACATTGTTGAAAATCTCTCCCATATAGGCCTTTCATCTACAAGTACATGACATGTCGTTTTTGATTCTAATTCTGTTTGTGCACTTTCTGTTTTTTCATATTCTACTTGGTCTCTCTTAAGCCATTCTGGCCCACTCCACCACAGATCTTGTGTAGCTAATTCTGGCGCTTTGACTCCTCTTGTCGCGATGTCCGCTGGATTGTCAGCAGATTGCACATGTCTCCAACGATCATTATCTATCAATCGTGTAATATCTGCTGTCCTATTCGCTACAAACGTTTTCCAGCGACTAGGTTGAGATTGCAGCCAAGCCAGTACGACCATTGAGTCCGTCCAAACAAATATTTTATTTTTAGGAATTTCCAGAAGTTCCGCGACATCACTGATCAATTCTGCTAATAAGGCTGCAGCACAAAGCTCTAATTTTGGAATAGAAAGTTGTTTCAGAGGTGCGACTTTAGTCCTTGATGCGATCATAGAGACGTATACTACTTCACGTCTAACAACCTTCAGGTACGTCACGGCTGCATAAGCTTGAGTGGATGCATCTGAAAATCCGTGCAGCTCAACGTGATCATCTTCTCGTGTCATGTTTAACCAACGCTGAACCTTGATGTCTTGTAAATTTATCAGTTCTTCCCTATAGCGAATCCACTCGTCTGTCAAGTCCGATGGTAATTCATCATCCCAACCCAGATGACTCAACCATAACTTCTGAATTAAAACTTTAGCAGTTATTATTACAGGTGCTAGCCACCCAAAGGGGTCGAACAGGCGAGCAACATCAGAAAGTATAGACCTCTTAGTTATAGGGCTTCTCATCTCAGGTAAGTTTACTGTAATTTCAAACATATCGTCTTGTCTATTCCAGGTCAAACCAAGAATCTTTATTATTTTGTCCATTTTGATTTCTAGTGTGTCTCTTGTACTATTGTCTTCTTTCAAATATTCTAAAACTTCATCTGAATTGCTAGACCATTTTTGCATTTGAAATCCTCCTCTTCTCAATATTTCTTTAATTTCTTGGCACGTTTTCTTCGTTTCTTCTATGTTTTCATTTCCTACCATTAGATCATCCATGTAAAACGACTTCTTTATTACTGGTGCAGTTTCAGGAAATTCGTGAGCTTCATCCTCGGCCAATTGGTTTAATGTACGGACTGCTAAGAATGGCGCTGCAGCGGTCCCAAAAGTCACAGTTGTTAACTCATAGCTCTCGAACTCATCTTCTGGTCTATCTCGCCAGACAATACGTTGCAGATTTATGTGTTCTTTTGTCATATTTATCATCCTATACATTTTCACGATATCTCCTACGACGCAAATCTTGTGTTTTCGCCAAGTTACTACTAGGCTCCGAAGATCGGGTTGTAAGACCGGTCCTACCATCATTGTGTCATTGAGAGAGTGACCGTGTGAGCCCTTAGCAGAAGCATCGTAGACTATGCGCACTTTACTAGTGTCTTTGTCCTCTCGAATTACAGCAAAGTGAGCAAGATACAGTGCATTGTCATCGTTTTGTTTTTCTGATCTTCGCAAGTGTCCCATGTCCTTGTACTCATTTATAACTTTTGTGTATTCCTTCTTTAACTTAACGTCTTTTCCAAATTTCCTTTCCAGGCTCTTAAATCGATTGATAGCCTGTTGTTTCGTATCACCACATAGATCAACTGTTTCTTTAACGTTTTGTTTCAATGGTAAGTGTACCGCATATCTTCCGCTTTCATCTCTTTTAGTTGTCTTTTTGTATATCTCTTCGCATTGTTCTTCTTCTTTTGTCAATATTTTCTTTTTTTTGTACACATCAGTTTCTATCTCCCAGAACCTTCGTAGTAAATCGTTGTCTTCAGCCACCATTCTGGTTATGTGTAATGTTGTAACGTTGTGTTGGTCGCTCTGCGCTTCTATTTGTTTTCGACCCGTTAGTATCCACCCTAAAGTAGTTTTTTGAGCGACTATCCCATCATTCATTTTCACTAAACCTTCTTGAATAATTTGACAGTAGATTTCTGCGCCGAGCAACATATCCACCTTGCTGGGTGTGTCATAGGTAGGATCAGCCAATTTCAAAGTTTCAATGGCTTGTGGATCTATTAAAACATGCTTCGAGGGCAAATATGTGGATACCGACTTTAAAACGTAAGCTGAAACTAGAACAGCCTTCTTGTTTTCATATCTTGAATTAATTGTAATGTCGACCATGTGCTTGACATTTATTTGTGTACTTTCTTCAAGTCCAGAAACTACTCCCTTGATGTTAGTTCTTGACAAACCCAGTAATTGTACTACTCGTTCTGATACAAATGAAGCTTCTGAGCACGGGTCGATTAGAACTCGAAGTATGTGTGTATTACCATCGGTCGACCTGACTGCTACTTGTGCTGTGGCCAGTAACATTTTACGACTCGGTTGTTGTTTAGAAACGTGCAAGGTTGTAAGTTTCGTGTCAGGTTCCGGTTGTGATTGTGGTTGTGTAGGAGCTACTTCTTCATTAGATTCTCTCGTTTGATGCAGAAGAGAATGATGCCTTTTTTTGCAGATCCTTCATGACGTCTTTTGTTTGCATCGATAGACACTATGGAATGGAACAAGGCAGTTGTAACACAATCGGTTCTTTCTCACAAAATCATGTCTATCTTCCACTGAGTTTTTTGTAAATTCCTTGCAGTTGAATATGTAGTGTTCACCTTTACAATAGGTACAAGTAGGTTGTGAAGCTACGCCAACATGAGCACATTGAAACAAACTTACTTCATCTTCTTCTTGTTCAGCGACGTGAAATGTTTTGGGCGTTTGTGACTTATCACGTGTGGGCACTGAGACTGCTGCGGCCATTTCCAATGTGCGAAACTTAGCCACCAGAAACTTCTGTAACTCTTCCCACTTAGGCATGTCTTCTGAACTGTCCTTGTGCACAGATTGTTCCCAGTCTTTAACTGACTCAGCGTCCAACTTCTGTCCGACGAGAAAGATAATTATCGGATCCCAAGAGTCCGTGCTTACGTTTAAATTGTTTAAACTGTTGATACATTCCATAGTGGTATCAAGTAAATTTTTTATTTGATTTGCAGACTGGGTTTGAATCTTCTTCTGACCAAAAAATTTTTTTAATACAGAATTAACAATCATCTTTTTGTTGCCAAAACGGTTTTTAAGTAACTCCTATGCCTGTGTGTAATTATTTTCTGTTATTTGTACATGGCGCAATAATGTCTCTGCTTCACCAGAGACACTTGTTTTTAAATAGTGTAACTTTTGTACACTTGTCAATTTTGTGTTGTGCACGAGGGCTGTAAATAAATCTTGGTATGTGGGCCAATCTTCATATTTCCCTGAGAAGGTCGGCAATTGGATTTTTGGCAGATTTACAAACGGTAATTGCCCATGCCCATCATGGAACGACGTTGACATAGTAGATAGCTCCATTGACTTTTTTTCTGACTCCCACTTGGTCAATAAATCTGTTAAGTCGGCTTGCAAACAGAGGTAAAGGTCTTCCACGGTATAGTAATCTTCATTAAGAAAATAATTGATATCTCCTCGTTGTTCACGCGGTGTGCAATGCATGAGATTATTGTGTGCATCTTTAAACATAATCCAATAACCCTCAAGCATTTTTATCCTTTGTTTAACATAACCCTCGGTTAGCCTTTGTTTTGGACACTTCTTTATGTTTGATTGCGTTTTTTGTATCATAAGGGCCACATCTTCTAAATAGGCAACTAATTTAGTTTGTTCGGGCGTTATTGGAGGCATTTTAGTAATTTATTCACTTATTTAATTACTTTGTAATCAATCCGATAATTGTCACTACGTGTCAAAGTCTAATTCCGACACACGAAGTTATATTTACGCCAAATAGTTTGTAATCACACTTGCAATCACTTTCCTGTTTATTACAAATCAATAATTATTTAACATAACTCAAATCTTCACTAAACGACGTAAACAACTCCGCTTATCTCTTAAGGAATGCGCTCCCTATTGTATTCGCCGCCCGGCCGCCTGCATCATTCCCGCACTTGATCCGGTTCGATTTTGGACCATATGTTCCTTCGGTTAAAGCTCATTTTTGAATGTAGGGGTAGGTTACACAGTAAAAGACATGTCTCTTCGATGCAGGTGTAATTGCAACTGAACTAGTGATCTACTACGGCTACATATATATGTATAGATACGTTTAACAACGTCGTCGGGAACGTCAAAATACGTTTTTAATCGTACGTTCCGTAACGGTAGGACTTCCGTTCCTCACGAGAGCAACTTTACGTAGGTATATGTAGTATACATACTCGTTTCGGGACCGCTGTTAATTTTTTGTAATTGTCCACAGGTGTGGCTCCAAAAGTTGCAAGTGCGACTAGCAGAGGGAGAAGCACTGCAGTGTGTGACAGAGCGCGCGATGGCGTGGCAGGACGCCGCGCGCGCCGCGCTGGCGCACCCCGCGCTAGCACAACTGCCCGTCGAGCGCGACCGCGCGGCTGTAAGTATTGCCCGACACAATACTGCTCAATGAGGGCTACCATTTTTGTGCTCGCCAGGTGGCGCTACTGTAGATGTAGGTCCAGAAAACAGATCTCAAAATCCTTCTATGCTTATTATTATAAAATCAATACGTTCTAATATATACAAAAGTATTTTAACGTCTAAATGTGCCATTTTTTCAACATGTTTAATTTTGCATATATTTTAGTTTCGAATCGATTAGTTTACACTTTTTTTAAACCACTAACATTTATTGAGCTATATCTATAGGTATTGTTTACCATGATTAATCTAAGATGGACAAAGATTTACCACAAATTATGAATGAGGAGTGAAAATTCCCGATAAAAAAGCTTGAAACCCCCAAAACTTAAGGAACAACATTTGACATTTTGAAAGACCTCCATCTACACTAGCGCCCCTAGTGGCGAAATTAAACGCGGTAGCCCTCATTATTCGGACGCGCTCGGCTCACGACCGCTTCGAAAAATCACTGAAGCAGTCTAGAGAACGAGAAAGACACAGTGGCTGATGGATTCCATTAGTAATTGAGGGAACTCCTCTTAATCATAAGCATACTTATAGCGTTTTTTTTTTCTAAACTGTTTTGTTATGTCGGTTTTTTTCTGTTGAAGATTATTTTAACTAGGATTTTTTTGCAGGCGAATCGGGAAAAATCGGACAAACTAAACGCAGAATTGAAGAAAGCGACCGGCCGGGCGCATGACCACTCATCACAGAACGCAAGGTAAAATTAAATCGTTGTCGTCAAATCTTCAAATGCGTTGTTTATTTTGCTGCGTAGCTGTCACCATGCACGACAGGCGTTCGGTATTCCGGCGCCTCCAGTACTCCGTAGCTACTTAGGTGATCCGCTCTATTATAATCCGGCAGTTTACACAGTCTATCGCCGGATTATATTGCAGTTGCATTTGTTTGTGTAATTTCGTTTTCTATTTTCTATACAGGATGGCTAAAAATAAGTGCATTCCTGTTGCCAGGCAGGTTTTGTGATTATACTGAGCAACTTGTACTATGGGACCAACCACGAAATCGCGAAAAATAATAATTTAACCCTCCCGTAGAAAATGGACCAGCCAAAATGTATGAAACAGCCAAAATGTTTTTCGCGGTTTCGGGGTTGGTCCCATAGTAAAAGTTGCTCAGTATAAATCCAAAACCTTCCTGGCAACGGGAATGCACTTTTCTTTGAGCCACCGTGTATAAAGGTTTTATTGAACAATAATAATATTGCTTTATATTTACTAAAGGTTAATAGAGTAGTGTATATCTTGAGCGAGATACTGTGTGCTGCCTAGAGACTGTGATACATATGATATGATTGTCGCAGGTCGTCTGCAAGTGTGGAGCACGCGTACAGCGCGACGCCACGCTCGCCGGGCGCGCGCCTGGCTCCAGGGCTCCTACAGAAACTGGAGGACTTGATGCTGGAAGGAGATTTGCTTGAGGTAATCAATAATCACACTAATAAATATTGTCTTATTCGTGCTTACTCGAAAGAGTGGAGCGTATTACTAAGCCAGAACCCTTTTGTTTTGCTGCAACGCGCAGCAAACCTTTTGTTGTATTGTCATTTGTAATAGTAGGCAGCGAAACATCGTGTAGTGTGTGTTTAAGAAAAGCGTGCGGGCGATGATTTTTTGTAGATATGACAGCGTGGCGTCCCATATTTCTGAAGTTGTAGTTTCAGTTCAGTTCAGTTTTTGGTTCTTATGGCATCTGTCCATTGGGACAATTTTGCCAGCATCAAGGTTGTGGGAGCAGAATTTCAGTATCAGAACTTGATCCAGTCCGTGTAGATGCTTGATCGGTTGAAGAATCTAAACTACTATAGGAATAAAAATAGAAAAAATGGACGGCCAGAAAAACCAATAGAAACTATAGAAAGTAATGAGCCAACTGCCAGGATCAGGTTTTTTTTTTTTTTTTTAAAGAACATTACAGGAAAGTTTGGGAAAACAAACAGGTAAAAACTTTTAAAAGGAGCTAAAGCTTGATATTAAAATCTTTCATAAACTTAGCAAGGACATAAACAAAGGTAGTGTTAACCAAAGTAAGGATATGGTTTATGTTAACAGGACGTTGAATATAGTCAGGAAGAAAATCATAAAAACTGGCATGAGTATTTGGACAGTTGAAGAAGATGTGATCAAGAGTGCCTTCCTCCAGGCCGCATTCACATAATGAATGATCTAGAATATGAATTTTAGCTAGCCAAGCAGGGGAAGTATTGTGGCCAAGTCGAAGACGAATAATAGAGGAGGTAACTGACTTGTGAATCTTATGGTATTTGAAAAACCAAGGTCTGACAAGAATATTCGGTTGGATCCTATAATAGCGATTGCCAGTGGATTTGCTAGTTGTCTCCCACTCTTCAGTCCACTGTCTGACAAGATCTGCTTTAGCAGAGTTGCGGAGGTCCTGCATATAGCACTTGGAATAAGAGGAAGAGCAACCAATTTCAATCGCCTGTTTAGCACAGGCATCTGCATGCTCATTACCATCAATTTCACTATGACTAGGGATCCAAGCAAGAACAACTTCAAGCCCAAGTAGAGAACATTGGTATAGATACTGTCTAGTCTTAAGGATGATAAAAAAATTATCCCTGGAGCGAAGTGGAAACTTATGTAAATCTCGAAGACAGCTAAGGGAGTCAGATAATATTATTGCTTTCGGGACTTTGTGAGACTGAATGAATGAAACAGCTTCAAAGATAGATATTGCTTCCCCTGTGAACACCGATGTGGTAGGAGGGCTTTTGAAACTTAATATAATTTTATAACGCGGAATCCAAACCGCAGAGCCAACAGCAAGGTCAGTTGAGAGTTTCGAGGCATCTGTAAATATTGTAAGGAAATTCTGCCACTTTTCCTCAATGAGTTGTAAAAAGACATTATTAGCACCAGAAGTATTTTTTTTTATACCAAGAGAAAAGATAATATTTGGACGAAACAAAAGAGCATCATAATCAATTAGGAACACTGGATTAACAGGAAAGGTCCACATAGGTGTTGCGTCAGATAATTTTTGAAAGCTTTTGATGAGACAAGGAAGTTCTTTATTAGTCCAATAATCAGAAGTAGGGATAATGTTTACCAGGTTATTTAGATGAAAAAGAAGCGGATGGTTTGAAAGCTGGGCTGCCCTGAAATAGAAGCGATCAGACAGGAATTGTCTCCGCAAACTTAATGGGGGGTCTAGACATTCCACCTGGAGAGCGTTAGTAGCAGAAGAACGCATGGCTCCGCAAACAATTCGAAGGCACTTCGATTGAATTTTATCAAGAAGGGATAGCGCAGCCTTATTGCAAGGCTCCAATAAAAAAGAACCATAATCGAAGTGACTTCTTATAATAGCATTGTATAGTAGCTTTTGTGAGAAGGGATGGGAGCCCCACCAAGCACCAGACAATGATCTCAGTACATTAACCCCTTTTTCACATTTATTTTTTAAATAATTTAAATGGGCCACACCGGTTAAGCGCGAGTCCAAGTAAAGGCCCAAGAATTTAACCGAATCTACTACAGGAACCAATTCGTCGTTGAGGACTATGTCAATGTCAGGAATACGATATTTACGTGTAAAAACAACAACAGAGCTTTTGGCAACTGATAGGGACAGACCATGATCTGTAAGCCAGGAATTAAGGTAAAAGAGAGCAGAGTTTAAAGCAATTGTGCATTCTGAGACATCCTTAGAAACATAATAAAGAGCAATGTCATCTGCGTACTGAAGAATATCACAGAAACAATCAACAGATTTATCAAGGTCCGCTGTGTAAAGGCTATACAAGATGGGGCTCAGAACGGATCCCTGTGGGAGACCTCTCCAAACCTTTCTAGCGGGGGAAAGGGAACCCTGGAAGCGGACAGTAATGGAACGATCCATAAAGAGATTGCATATGATATTAACCATTCTTACCGGCAGACTCAGTTGTAGCATTTTCTGCCTGAGTATCGATAGCTGAACATTGTCGTATGCAGACGTTACATCAAGGAATACACCTACAACGTATTCACGCCTAGAAAATGCAGTACGAATAACAGAAGTAAGTATACTCAGGCTATCCATAGTACCCATGCCTCTACGAAACCCAAACTGGGAGGAAGATATGATTCCTCTAGATTCCAAGATCCACTCAAGCCTATTCTTCACAAGGTGTTCTAGTATTTTAGCCAAGACGGACGAAAGTGCAATAGGTCTGTATGACAGTGCATCATTAGGATCTTTACCCGGCTTTAATATCGGAATAATAAAAAATAAAATAAAATAAAATTCATTTATTTCAGACAAACATGGTCCATAATATTTTTGTTAGTTGTTAATTAAAACTTATAACTACGGTTAACTTAAAAATAAACTTAAATAACTATCTTAGGTGCTAAAGATAAATGCAGAGAGGACCAGTGTCTTATCAGGCCACTGTCCCATCTGTCAGCCACGACGGTCAGGAGACTGTGGCGGCTGTCGCGGACCCTGCGGAGCGTCGCGGCGCAGCGCTTGCGCAGTGTCGCGTGGAATCCGTCCACATGAGCATCCGCGAACATGCCCGACGCACTGCAGTACCGAGGCAGCCGCAACAGTACCCTGAACGCGTCATTATATTGTACGCGCATGGCGTTGAAAGCCCTTTGCGTGTACCGAGTCCACAGGCTGCAGGTGTACAGCGATGTACAGAACGCTCGAAATAATGTTACTTTAACTTGCGCTGTACACCGGCTGAACCTGCGAGCTATCATATTGGCCCTGACGGCCAGGGCCCTCCGCTCCCTCTCAATATCGGCGTCATCACGGAAATCGTCGGTTACCAAGTGCCCAAGGTATTTAAATGAGGAAACCCTTTTCAGTTCCACGCCATTCAAACGAATGGGTGGGACGTGTGATGGGCACTTGCTTCCCGCTTTGAACACCATATATTCGCTCTTGCTTACATTATATTTAAGGTTATGCGTTAGGGCATATGACTCACACCTTTCAATAAGCAATCTCAGACCACCGACCGACGGACTCAACAGTACCATGTCATCGGCATAGCTTATGTTATTGAAACATACCCTATCTATATGACAGCCTACACGTGTACTGCTGAGCTCGCCGATCAAGGCATCGATATACAAATTGAAAAGTTTGGGCGAGGTCAGTCCCCCCTGCCTCACCCCGCACTCCAGACCGTATTCGTCCGACAACACACTACCCCAGCGAACACAATTCCGTTGACCAGCATACCAACACCTAAATATGCGTGTGAGTTCCTTAGGGAAATGCACTTCGTCTAGCTTATTCCAAAGTAGATCATAATTAACAAGATCGAAGGCTTTGGAAAGATCGAGAAAACACGCATAAACAGGTGTTTTTCTGCGTGTGTAGTACTCGACAGCTTGCTTTAAACAAATGATGGCACTTTCAGTAGATAAACCGGCTCGAAAGCCGAACTGTGCATCATGTAATTTTATACATTTGTCCAATTGCACATTGAGCAAGCCGTCGAGTACCCTAGCCACAATTGTTGCTAGTGATATAGGCCTGTAGTTAGCTCTGTCGGATATGTCACCCGTTTTATTTTTGACAATGGGCACAACAATGGTTTTGGTCAAATTAGATGGCAGGTACGAGTGACTTATACAAAGGTCAAAAAACATTGCCAATATGCGGGGTAAGTGAGGACCAGCAAACAGCAGATGCTCGATACTTAAATGATCGTGACCGGGCGACTTTCCTCTCTTCATATCTTTTATTATTTTACTTACGTCATCTGCACTGAAATGGATCTGAAAGTCACTCCCCTCCGATACACCAACATCGAGCAACTGCCGCCGCCCGTCAGCGGGCGAGGCAGCGGGTTTAACGTTGAAATGGTCCTTAAATACATTTGCAATGCCCTTGGGATCCG
Source organism: Cydia strobilella (assembly GCF_947568885.1). Classification (NCBI taxonomy): domain Eukaryota; kingdom Metazoa; phylum Arthropoda; class Insecta; order Lepidoptera; family Tortricidae; genus Cydia; species Cydia strobilella. Next base: position 10,136,496 of record NC_086062.1, on the reverse strand, counting down.
AAACTCCGTCCACGCTTACAGAAAGTCCAGGCCTAGTGTCCAACTTTTTCGTCATTTTCCAAAAATTTCGAAAATCATTTTTCGTGTGGTGTGCGGCAAGTAGGTCCATTTTTATTTGGTCTTGATGTTTTTGGACCCATCTCAGTTTAGTTTTAAATATTTTACGACTAAGAGTCATAGCATCAAAAACGGACCCACTATTAGGCTTACCACACGAAACCCAGTCCTGGAATCTAGCCCTGGCCTCCCTGTGCGCATCGCTTACATGTTTGTTCCACCCTATGACTATCTTTTTTCGGCATCCGGAACCTGTGGCAGCTTTGCTGTGCATAGAAGCCAAACATAACGATGATATTAATTTTAAATACATTTGATCAATTATCTTACAATGGTCAGAGTTATTTAAACAGCAGCTACCACAGCAATCCCTTAATTCGGAAGGAAAATCAATAAGTTTTAAAAGTTCACTACATTTATTTTCATATTTTTCAATTTCATCAGAGGTTCTTTCCCCCCAAGTTACACATTTCCCATTAAATATTATTGCACAGTTATTACTCGTATACACTTTAGGCTTAACTAGATTAAAATTACATTTAATTACAAGAGGGTAATGATCAGAACAAAAGACATCGTAATTAATGAAAATATCAACAATAGCGCCCAGCCCGGCTGACGTGGTTACGCAATGATCCAACCACCGCTTAGATCCGTGCATTTCACTTAAGTACGTGTGCGCGCTCGAGTCTATGCCCAGTTTAACGATATCAGCGCAGATCCAGTCCCGTTCCGCACAGAAACTAAGTAACTCGTCACAAAATAGTTCGTATGGATGCGCATTGAAGTCTCCTAATAAGTAAACTGTTTCCACGCAACTTTCTTTCACTATAGCATCCATTGTACTGACACATTGTACGAAGTCAGGCAAGTTATCGATAGCATTATTCGGCATGTAAACGCTAAACACTATTATGTGTTTGTCACCTAACGTTATATCGATCGCACTAATCCTAACGTTATCGCACTGAATAACCGACGTAGACGGAAAGAGCTTCTTACGCCACAGAAGTGCAGTGCCTCCGTACGGCCGGCCGCGCAACATTCCCGCTGTCGTGTCCACCGCTGAGGTCCCGGTGCAGGCAAACTCGTCGCTTATGGTGTTTAAATATGCAAGGTCACTTGGTATAAGCCAGTGCTCTTGAATGGCTATTATATCCGCCGTATTGCATAATATTCTAATATCGTCAATGGATCGCTTAATGCTTCTACAATTAAATGAACAGAGTGTAACTTCACTTAATCCCATAAATTAAATTATGTTTGTTTACGTTATGGTCGTCGTAGCACTCGTAGCACCCGGCGTAGCACTGGTCGCGACGCTTGGCGCGGTGTCGCGGCCGGTATTTACAAGTACATACTTAGATGTAATAAACCGGCGAAATATTACGCCGCTAGGCCACAATGACTCATCTAAAAACATGCTAATTTTTTCTTGACATACGTAAAACTTATAGGCGTTATAATTATTGCTTTTGTTTTTCATCACTATTTGTTCTAGCGTCACTGTGTCACTAGTTTTCTCACGTATGTAGTTTATTATGTCTGCTTTTGACGTATCCTTGTGCACGTTCGTAATCATAATAGGAACCTTCGGATCGGCAGCTTTGAAGTTTGTCTTGGTTTCGGCCTTGCCCATCATGCCTACACGCCGATTCTTCGGCGCAGGTTTTGACTTCTTCACCACTTTCTTCCATTCTCCCTCCTTCGCTATATCAGCAAAGCTCCTAACAGGGTCCAAGGTCACTGGATTCGGTAACTCCTGACTTTCTGCTATTAATAGTGGGCCACTAAATAACCGGTTTATTGTCATCGCCTCAACTTGCTCACCGGTGCACGACACTTGTTTACTCGGCGGCTGCTTAGTTGCAATGGCGGCGGTCGGCGGGGGTGAGGAGCGCGGCGGTGATGGCTGCGGCGTCAGGTTCAGCGCATGCGCAGATGTGTTTTCTTGATCAGCGCTGACGCTGTTCGTATGTTCGGCCGGTTTCCGATTCGGCGAGTGGGACGGCGAGATACCGGTCCCACACGGGCTCGATTGAGACAGGACAGTCTTGTTATGTTCATCGGCATTTTCTATACTGCTCGACATGTGTAAACCCATTGGTCCGCTGTTTAAATATGCACCACGTCTAACGTTAACATTTAAATTTGAATGACTGACGTTTCTATAGAATGGATCACTTTCGTTGGAAATCCTACGGCACTCCATAGCAGTCTTTTCCAGATTTTGAAACTGCTCCTCCGTAACATACCGCGCTTTTATGGTTTGCAGTTCATTTTTAAGCACTACCATATCTTTAAGAAGCGAAGTTAAGTCCACAGAGTCAAAGTCTATTGGCGGTAGCTTGTGTAAGTCCCTGGCCACAAAAACCGGAAACTTGTCAGGATCTGTCTCTCGCGCAAGGTCAATAATATCGTCAATATCACGGCGCTGATGCCCCTCTCGTCTTCGGTTTATCTTCCTTTTTCGTACCGGGACGGATAAAAACAGTAAATCCTTAGCCGTCCTTATGTCTTGAGCCGTAAAGAAGGCCAAACAAATTCTGCTCATGCTCTCATCGTCCATAACATGTAACTTATTTATCACAAACGCCAACAGCTCGTTCACCACAATATTACAATTGTTGCACTTCAACGTATGCGCCATGATGCGCTAGCTCTTCGCGTTCGCGACGCGACCAATAATCTATAATCTGCTTCTTCCAAGTATCTGGAATAATCCCTGAGATGTAGATTTTATTAATTATAGAAAGAAAGAATAATTTAGATGAGTCAGGGCAACGTTGGATGAAGGAATAAGGAATTTCGTCAATACCAGGTGAAGAATCCCGGAGATGCTCTAGTACAGATAATAATTCTGGAAAAGAGAAGGGTTCATCCATTCTGTCCCTAGAGGGTACAGATGGATAAGATAGTGGAAGGGAATCCTGAGATGGAACTGAAGGAGGGGCCAGTCTGTCTATAAAATTTTCCAACCAACCAGAGGAATTATTAGAAAGAGAATTATTATGTGACATATAACCACGGAAACGTCTAATATTTTTCCATACAAGAGCTGAAGGGAAGCGAGGAGACAAACTTTCACAAAAACGAGTCCAGCCTTGGCGCTTCTTGATAGACAGAAGGCGCTTAGTCCGGGCGTTAACAGATTGAAATTCTAAGTACTTTTCTAAACTAGTCAAATCCCCAGTAAAAGCATCCTCTGCCTGATTGCGCTTTTTAATAGCATCAGTGCATTCAGCATCCCACCACGGAGGGGAGGGTATTTTACCATAGGAAGAATTTTTTAAAGGGATACACCTATCAGCTGATTTAGAGAGAACATCAACAAATTTAAAATACAACTCCAAGAAATTATCATCCGACACCGGGGGAAGCAAATTAACACCATCAAATACAAAGGAAGAAAATTCTGACCAATCAGCCTTATCCAGCCTGAATTTTAAAAGAGGGGGAGAAGAGGGAGGAAGAGTAGGAGTCACAGACGGGAGAGAAATTAGGATCGGAAGATGATCACTACCATGTGAGTGAGTAAGGACTTCCCACATAAGACGGGGAGCTAAACTAGGGGAAACTAGAGTAAGGTCAACAGGGCTAGGGTTCTGAGTAGGGGGGGATCTCCTGGTGGGGGAGCCATCATTCATCAAGCACAAGTTAATTTCATCAAACAACTTCAACAAACGGGGCGAAATGGAGTCAGAAACAATTGAGCCCCACATTGTATTATGGCAGTTAAAATCACCCATCACCAACAAAGGGCCAGGTAGAGCCTCAAGAATAGACTCCAATTCGGCAATGAGAACACAGTTTGGATGAGGAATATATAAAGAGACACATGTTATACTTGAGACTTTACACGCTACAATGTTCATACCTACTGAATGAGGAGGAAGAGAAATCGAAGAGAAAGTAAGAGAACGTTTAATAAATAGGGAGCTACCTCCCTTACCATTATCATTGTCATCTCTGAGGCATGAAAACCCAGGAACCCTAAACCGAGAGCCCGGACGCAGCCACGTCTCAGAGATGGCAACAACAGACAGATTAAATTTATTAATAAGGGAACATAAATCAGCTTTTTTATTTCGGATACTTCTAGTGTTCCATTGCATTACTGTAAGAGCCATTTTTGCAAGAATTAACAAGACTAATTAACTGTTCAACTATGCCAAAGACATTGTTCGGTAAAGCATCAGACCATCTCCGGATGAAATCCATCAAGGCGGCCATGAGAATATTTAAAATATTATCATTCGGAGTGTGTTCATTATTGAGACAACAACCATTCGCTTGAGAAGAAGAAGGGGTCCTGGTAATATCCTCATGGGCAGACCTGTCATAACTTTTACCCGGGGATGGGGCCTGGCGCCGAGGGATAAATACAGTCTTTCTATAGGAAGTTTGATTTTGGGGAATAGGTTGAGAAGAATTGATATCCGCAGACGTGGGGGAGGACAAAGGAGAGCGAGCAGTGTCTGCAAATGAGCGCTGGACAGGGCGAAAGCGACGGGATGCATCCGTGTAAGAAATATTTTGCTCCGACATGACTATTTTGATGGATTTCTGGCAACTATGTTCAGGGCAGGAGGGGTGGGTAGCGGAGTGGGGACCACTACAAAGCAGGCAGGAAGCCTGTTCCGGCGGAACTGTGCAACTGGCACCTTCATGAGGCTGGGCACATTTATAGCATCTGGGATTGGACCTACAAACAGCCTTAACATGTCCAAATCGACAGCAGCGATTACATTGGATGGTGGGGAGACGATATATATCCACAGGCAAAGCTGTGTAAAAACAGAAAATCTTTTCTGGTAAATTTTGACCCAAAAAGGTGAGAGCGACTGACTGGGTAGGGATCCACTTAGTTGCGCCATCATCAACCACTTTTCTATTCAGACGACGAGCCTTTATGACTTTAGTGCCTTCAGGGCATTCAATAGAGCTAACTAATTCATCAAGGGCCCAGTCTATTGGAATGTTTCTGACAAGACCAGTTCGGGTTATGTTATACATCGGAATTAAACCAGTGTATTGGGTGTTTTCTTTAAAGAACACACAGTTGAGAAACTCATTGGCAGACTCAGCATCCTCGAAAGAGACGACCATACGACTGCGCCCATTTGAAACTACACCACCTTTTATAATACCTTTTACTTTATATGTGTGCAACTGTTGAGCAAACTTTAATATTCTAAAGGGTGAGGCATTATCGTTAGAATTTTGTACCTGGACAATAAACGGACCAGAATCTGCGGGGCCATAGGTCAATTTGGAGCCGGGAGCAAATTCCGGCCGCGTGTATGTATGTTGAACCGAGGCGGAGGCAGGAGTTTTATCATTCCTCTTTAGAAGACTATCATTAGCTTCATCAGAAGCTTTACGCTTTTCTGTTTGACTCATGCGAGCATCAGAGGTCAACGAGTCCGCGGGAAGAGAACCACCGCCCCCATCCGGGGGCTCCTCGCCATTCATCCCTCAGTCAAAAACGAATAATAAAAACTTACTGACCCGACGGAATCAGCAACCACAAACAAAAATTAACCACAACAAACCCAAAAATCACACCAAAAACAAGAAAAAAGCTAATGAATAGCACCGAGGAAATAAAACACAAGTTGAGACCGGAACGACGCCACCGGAAGTCTCGAAGTTGTAGGTTATTTTAATAACAAAACTTCCGTGAGGCACTGACATATAGGTCAGTATATTGTAGGTTATTGGTTGTATTCTTACGCATTTTTTGAGAATACCGCTATTACCTCGACTGAATGCCTCTTCGTTTAATTTTTATCGATTCTTTTATTATTATAAAGTTAGAAGTTTTAAATATTTTTTATTGAATTTATTTTTGTTCCTAACTCGTATAAAAATCAATAATAATTCGAAAAAGTCAAACGAGGGTTCATTAGCTACTGTTAATATACGTCGAATTTTTGAATTGTGCTTTTCTCAAACTTGCAATGAAATATCCATAGGCTCCGGTGGCCAAAATCGAGAAAAAAACTGTCTAAAAATGGAATTTAGCTCGGACCAAGTACCAGGGCCTCATGAGTTACGAGAAGGTTCGTTGACAACCCGCCGGGCCCCGGCGGCCGGGGCGCGCGCGGGCCGCGGCTGCTGTTAAAAACAAAAGACGGTTGCTTTACAGCTTAGGTGTATGAAATGCCTTTACATATGTGACGTTTTCAACCAAAAGGTACCACATTGGCGGTTATAGATAAGGCTGATTTCAAATCGAAGCTACATCGAAATAGCGCCTTACTAACAACCGACAATAAGTACCCTTTTGGTTGAGAATGGCACATATCATCTCATCGCACCGGACCTAAATGCCGTATGTTGTACAGGTTCAACTGGAGGAGCAGGCCCAGGTGTGGAGCGCGGTGATGGCGGCGCGCGGCGCGTGCGGGCGGCGCGTGGCGCGCGTGCTGGACGCCGGGCGCCGCAAGCGCGCGCCACGCGCACCCTCGCGCCCGCACGCGCAGCTCAAGCGGGCGCGGGCACATCCGCACGACGCCAGGAGGGGCGCCAGCGCCGGCGCCGGCAAGGGGGCCAAGCGGGGCTCGGCCACCACCACCAACTATCTCAATAGGAAACAGGTGAGTCGCCCGCGTGCTGGACGCCGGGCGCCGCAAGCGCGCGCCACGCGCACCCTCGCGCCCGCACGCGCAGCTCAAGCGGGCGCGGGCACATCCGCACGACGCCAGGAGGGGCGCCAGCGCCGGCGCCGGCAAGGGGGCCAAGCGGGGCTCGGCCACCACCACCAACTATCTCAATAGGAAACAGGTGAGTCGCCCGCGTGCTGGACGCCGGGCGCCGCAAGCGCGCGCCACGCGCACCCTCGCGCCCGCACGCGCAGCTCAAGCGGGCGCGGGCACATCCGCACGACGCCAGGAGGGGCGCCAGCGCCGGCGCCGGCAAGGGGGCCAAGCGGGGCTCGGCCACCACCACCAACTATCTCAATAGGAAACAGGTGAGTCGCCCGCGTGCTGGACGCCGGGCGCCGCAAGCGCGCGCCACGCGCACCCTCGCGCCCGCACGCGCAGCTCAAGCGGGCGCGGGCACATCCGCACGACGCCAGGAGGGGCGCCAGCGCCGGCGCCGGCAAGGGGGCCAAGCGGGGCTCGGCCACTACCACCAACTATCTCAATAGGAAACAGGTGAGTCGCCCGCGTGCTGGACGCCGGGCGCCGCAAGCGCGCGCCACGCGCACCCTCGCGCCCGCACGCGCAGCTCAAGCGGGCGCGGGCACATCCGCACGACGCCAGGAGGGGCGCCAGCGCCGGCGCCGGCAAGGGGGCCAAGCGGGGCTCGGCCACCACCACCAACTATCTCAATAGGAAACAGGTGAGTCGCCCGCGTGCTGGACGCCGGGCGCCGCAAGCGCGCGCCACGCGCACCCTCGCGCCCGCACGCGCAGCTCAAGCGGGCGCGGGCACATCCGCACGACGCCAGGAGGGGCGCCAGCGCCGGCGCCGGCAAGGGGGCCAAGCGGGGCTCGGCCACCACCACCAACTATCTCAATAGGAAACAGGTGAGTCGCCCGCGTGCTGGACGCCGGGCGCCGCAAGCGCGCGCCACGCGCACCCTCGCGCCCGCACGCGCAGCTCAAGCGGGCGCGGGCACATCCGCACGACGCCAGGAGGGGCGCCAGCGCCGGCGCCGGCAAGGGGGCCAAGCGGGGCTCGGCCACCACCACCAACTATCTCAATAGGAAACAGGTGAGTCGCCCGCGTGCTGGACGCCGGGCGCCGCAAGCGCGCGCCACGCGCACCCTCGCGCCCGCACGCGCAGCTCAAGCGGGCGCGGGCACATCCGCACGACGCCAGGAGGGGCGCCAGCGCCGGCGCCGGCAAGGGGGCCAAGCGGGGCTCGGCCACCACCACCAACTATCTCAATAGGAAACAGGTGAGTCGCCCGCGTGCTGGACGCCGGGCGCCGCAAGCGCGCGCCACGCGCACCCTCGCGCCCGCACGCGCAGCTCAAGCGGGCGCGGGCACATCCGCACGACGCCAGGAGGGGCGCCAGCGCCGGCGCCGGCAAGGGGGCCAAGCGGGGCTCGGCCACCACCACCAACTATCTCAATAGGAAACAGGTGAGTCGCCCGCGTGCTGGACGCCGGGCGCCGCAAGCGCGCGCCACGCGCACCCTCGCGCCCGCACGCGCAGCTCAAGCGGGCGCGGGCACATCCGCACGACGCCAGGAGGGGCGCCAGCGCCGGCGCCGGCAAGGGGGCCAAGCGGGGCTCGGCCACCACCACCAACTATCTCAATAGGAAACAGGTGAGTCGCCCGCGTGCTGGACGCCGGGCGCCGCAAGCGCGCGCCACGCGCACCCTCGCGCCCGCACGCGCAGCTCAAGCGGGCGCGGGCACATCCGCACGACGCCAGGAGGGGCGCCAGCGCCGGCGCCGGCAAGGGGGCCAAGCGGGGCTCGGCCACCACCACCAACTATCTCAATAGGAAACAGGTGAGTCGCCCGCGTGCTGGACGCCGGGCGCCGCAAGCGCGCGCCACGCGCACCCTCGCGCCCGCACGCGCAGCTCAAGCGGGCGCGGGCACATCCGCACGACGCCAGGAGGGGCGCCAGCGCCGGCGCCGGCAAGGGGGCCAAGCGGGGCTCGGCCACCACCACCAACTATCTCAATAGGAAACAGGTGAGTCGCCCGCGTGCTGGACGCCGGGCGCCGCAAGCGCGCGCCACGCGCACCCTCGCGCCCGCACGCGCAGCTCAAGCGGGCGCGGGCACATCCGCACGACGCCAGGAGGGGCGCCAGCGCCGGCGCCGGCAAGGGGGCCAAGCGGGGCTCGGCCACCACCACCAACTATCTCAATAGGAAACAGGTGAGTCGCCCGCGTGCTGGACGCCGGGCGCCGCAAGCGCGCGCCACGCGCACCCTCGCGCCCGCACGCGCAGCTCAAGCGGGCGCGGGCACATCCGCACGACGCCAGGAGGGGCGCCAGCGCCGGCGCCGGCAAGGGGGCCAAGCGGGGCTCGGCCACCACCACCAACTATCTCAATAGGAAACAGGTGAGTCGCCCGCGTGCTGGACGCCGGGCGCCGCAAGCGCGCGCCACGCGCACCCTCGCGCCCGCACGCGCAGCTCAAGCGGGCGCGGGCACATCCGCACGACGCCAGGAGGGGCGCCAGCGCCGGCGCCGGCAAGGGGGCCAAGCGGGGCTCGGCCACCACCACCAACTATCTCAATAGGAAACAGGTGAGTCGCCCGCGTGCTGGACGCCGGGCGCCGCAAGCGCGCGCCACGCGCACCCTCGCGCCCGCACGCGCAGCTCAAGCGGGCGCGGGCACATCCGCACGACGCCAGGAGGGGCGCCAGCGCCGGCGCCGGCAAGGGGGCCAAGCGGGGCTCGGCCACAACCACCAACTATCTCAATAGGAAACAGGTGAGTCGCCCGCGTGCTGGACGCCGGGCGCCGCAACATTTTGGCGATGCGTGCGCCCTTGCGGCCCCTCACGCGACTCAAACTGGCAAGGGCACACCCGCATGACGCCAAACAGGGCGTCAGTGCAGAGACCAGTCGAGCACATCGGTCGCTCCTACTATCTTAACAGGAAACGGGTCTGTTTTTTCTAGCGCTTTCGAATTCAATATTGCCGTTCTGGTTCTGAAGAAGGCCCGTGATGTGATCCCTGTGACAATTTTTTCAACTTTGGTTGGGCCTAATTTAAAAACAAGGTCGATAAAATATGTTTGGCCCGCATTTTTATTACTTAAAACTTACATTTTTGAATAAATGAATATGCTACACTGCTAAAAAATGTCTACAAACATTTTACGTGACAGCTACTCCAAAGAAATAAAAAACCTAATAAACTGTCATTCGACGCCAGAGGTAGTGGAAATCGGTAGGACAAACGGGACGATCAAATAGTATCTGGTAAACAAAAAATAATAATACGAATGAAAAGTGACTATGTATTATAAATAATTTATAAATAACTGTTTTGTCCGCAGGGAATTTCATCCGGCTCGGGCCTTATGATGCGCAAGCACTACATGGCGCGGCAGGAGCGCCGCAAGAACGCCGCGCGCGGCAAACTCGCGCGGCATCCGAGGATGGGACAACGTTCAGGTATAATCAACTATCCTTTATATCTTAATTATACAGAATGGCTAAAAAACCCTTCCATAGAAAATGGGCTTACCAAAATGTATGAAACGGCCAAATTTTTTTTCGTGATTTCGGGGTTGGTCCCATAATCAAAGTTGCTCAAGATTATCGAGGTTTTGGGATTATACTGAGCAACTTCAGTATAATCCGAAAACCTCCCTGGCAACGGGGCTGTGGGCTAGTTTCCCACTTACACAATTACATATTTACACTTATATAAAACATAATATTAATATACCACCCTACTCGCGTCCCCATATATCTATTAGTCATACGGGGCGCGAGGCAGGTGGTGGCGAGGTGGTTTAGGGGTTCATGGCGTTAGCCGCGATAGCTAAAGACGCCGATTCGAATCCGGCTTTCACCACTGGAGGGCTTAGTCACTTTTTCTTTAATAAATGACATTTATTAAGGCTCCGTCGTTTTGCGGGCGGAGCGTGAGCGGACGCCGGTGCAACGGGAGCGCTCTCATCGCGCTCCGCTCACGCTCCGCCCGCAAAACGCGCGTGTGTGACGGAGCTTTTACAGTTTATAAGTACTTAAATGCATAGAAAGGACTTCCGGTTCGAACGCCATCTTGATAGTAGCCTCGTGATTAATTCCTTTGTTTTTTGCTCATTAATATTGTTTAAAGTGTAATATCGATAGCTTTATTATACAATAATCTAATGTGGTAGTGTGCAGTGAATGGAGAATTAATCTCAAAGCGTGTTTAACCACCATTTTGGAGTCAACGGCCGGTAGTCCACGTGCTTCTCGTAAAATCCAGCTATCGGTTTTACGAGACAACTACAACAACCACCGAACAGCGTCGTGCTCTAAGAGCATTTATTTTGTTCCTACCCTTTTACGTGACATTGGCTACGGGCAACACCGCCCTCAAGTCCATCAAGAAAAGAAAGGAAAAATGCATAGAAAAGACCCATGACTCAGGAACATATGTAATAACCTAGTTGAACGTTTTATTAACAGCACAAACTCGCGAGACGGGCGCGCGGCGCGCGGGTGGCGCCGCCTCGGGCGCGGGCGCGGGCGCCGGCGCCACCGCCACCGCCACCGCCAGCAGCAGCTCCTCGTCCGGCGACGACGACGACGAGCAGTGCGCCGCCTTCAACTGCCGCCGACCCACCGGTATGTAATCGGGAACATTCCCGGTGAACCCTTTGAATTTTTTTTTTTATATCTCATGCTCTGAAAGACAGTCATTGTTGTTCTAAAAGGTGTGCAGAAAAGGATACGTGTCTGCACTGGAGCATTTTACGCTCGAAGATTTTTTTACGATAAGCAATTGAAATTTCAGTTTAAGTGGATTTGTTATACAGTTTCCATTCTGATATTTGACTCTCCATTCCATACATAACGATACTTTTGCCTAAATTGTTAATTGAAAGTACCTTCAAGAAATACTATAAAAATGTATACTTAGTCATGTTTTAAAAAAACACATTCATTTTACTTTCCCCGTATTCGAAATGAAAAGTAGTGTTTAACTCGGGTGAAAGGCATCATTTCAGCCTCGAACTATTGGCGCTGTCGCTGTGTTCGAGCGCCAAAATACCTCGGCAGAAATGAGTGCCTTTCATCCCTCGGTTAACAATCTACTATACCTCGATTCTTTATACGAGCGAGCTAAACTCCGCCACCCATTAGTTTCATTTGTTGTTTTTTGCCTTTATCTTTATTTATAATTAACATGTAACACTAACATAGCCTTTTAAGTTTGTATTTGTATGTAAATTTTTTTTTTTTTTTAATTCTTGAAATTCCCCCCCCACAGGCAAAGTGGACTGGGTGCAGTGCGACGGCGACTGCGACCAGTGGTTCCACATGCACTGCGTGGGGCTGCAGCGCGCCGCCCTGCGCGACGACGACGAGTACATCTGCGGCGCGTGCGCGGCGCGCCAGCTCGGCAAGCCGCGCAAGCCCAAGGGCAACGACGAGCGGTAAACAAACAAACAAACACACGACACGAGTCTAAACTAACATTTTTTAAATTTTCTGAACGGTTTAGTCCAGGGGTCGGCAACCTTTTAGCAGCCAAGGGCCACATAGCAGTTAACGAAATTGACGCGGGCCGCACTTTGATAATATCTATGACTTTATCAAGTATTGTCGTTTGTCAAAATTACATACAAAATAGCCAGGGAGGCTCGCGGGCCGCAAGTGAGAGGTTCGCGGGCCACATGCGGCCCGCGGGCCGCCTGTTGCCGACCCCTGGTTTAGTCAATCCCGAATTAGTCAATGTGACGATACCGTAAAATAAATTCTAAACGGTTACAAATTATACTTCGCGAGATTTTTTCTGCGATTTGCTCGAACGCGTTTTTACTAAAATCATTAAATTAGAAGTCACAAGGGTAGACTTGTGACTTATGAGAAATTTGTAGATTTTCTAAAAAGTCTCTTTCGGGCAAATTAAATGTGCCATTTTCAACCAAAAGGGTACTTATTGTCGCTTGTCAGCTTCAATTAGAAATCAACCTTATCGACAAGCGACAATGTGGTACCTTTTGGTTGAAAACGTCACAAATATAGAATAATTTTACGCTGTTGTGTGTCTGGTTTGTAATGTGTCTTGTTGGGCACCAATATCATAATTGTATGATGAAATGGATGTTGATTGCGCTGTCAAAACTATTAGGTTTCCTGATTTCAATGTTTGATTAAAATTGACAATTGTAACATTTTATGACAGAACGATTGTCAGTTGACAAAACTGTGTGGCGCAATCAATATTTAAAGTGTTAATGAAAAGACTGTCATAATATTAGAATACGCGACATCATTTTAACGTAATTATCATATAGTTTAAATTTTACCTGTTGCAAAAAAGCCAATTTAATGAAGAAGAAAAAAACTATAGCGTCAAAAATTACGTATGATGGAGTTAAACATTGTTAATACTGATTGACAACCATTTTAATGTGATTATTAAGAGGGGGCGTAAATCCAGGAAATTAGAAGGGGATAAGAGATATGGCGCACCGCGCGAAACTCGCTGCGGGATAAATGACTATCGCGCGGATGTTTAAAATTTTGCTCGTCAGATCCCTCGGTAATGTCACTAGCAATTTTTTACTATAGTTCGTTTTTTTAGCATTAGAAAGAAGGTAAGCGATCTTGACGCACATCTTTTTATTAATAATCACTTTTGAATAATAAGTCACAGCAAATATGTTACAATTATCCTTTGCTTTCATAATATAACCTAATTTTGAAAAAGCGTTTTTCAATATTTTTCAATAAAAAAACACGTCAAGACTGTTTACCTTTTTTTAATGCTAAAAAACTAATTATAAAATTATCATCATCATCATCATCATATCAGCCCTTTATCGCCCACTGCTGAGCATAGGCCTCTCTTCCAGTACGCCACTTGTCACGGTCCTGAGCTAATCTCATCCAGAAGTGAATTATACTGCAATGGAATGCAGAGTAACGATATACAACTGAAATTTAGACATGTTTTCGTGATTTTTTTCTATCAAGCCAACTTTAAGGTTTTGGTCAGTCTGCCCTTGCGAATAAAGTTTACTTTCCGGGATTTTTTTTTTCATGGTATTTGCCCCCCAAACTTTCGCAATAAACCCCCTCTTAAAAAGACATATGATGATCTTTTCTCTATGACTATAAACATAATGATGAGGTCACTGAACCCTAAATAGATGATAAAAACGCAGGAACTTGTTTGTTGTTTAAAACTTTGAATTATACACCTCTTGGTTTCAAAATAATCAACACAAGATTGCCGAAGCCTAAGATCATATACAGATATAACTAAATGTAAATGAAACTAATGTAATATTAGAACTGTCGGTATATAGAATACACCACCTTTTTATATTGTACCCGTATGTTGAATCGACTTATGTGAATGTGAAACTTACAGTCGAGATATACTATGAGAAAGAACAAATTATTTATCTTCAATTGCAATGGACTAGTTTTATTAATTATTTATAAAATTACATTAGATTGTGAGTATTTAAGGGCGGTATTCCACTTGTCCAATATTTTATCAAATGTGCATTGCGATTTGCGTCTCACTCTCATATAACTTGAATCTTCTCAAATGATTTTTACGCCAAAGACCCTAATTTATTAAACAAAAGGAGCGTTCCACGAAATTGTCTACCGTACGAACGCGAATTTTCTCAGGATTTGCAGGTATAAGAGTTTCCTTTTCTGTGACAAATGGTCAAAAATATGCACAGAAAAATAATCATCTGCTTTAAACGCCGAAAAAAAAGTCGCAGTTTGTACGGGACAGCCCGTGGAATGCTCCAAAAGCCATTGTTTCTTATGCGCGTGGCCATCCTGTCTCAGCGCGTGGCACTCGTTCAGGCACAATGGCCACGCGCTCATACAAAAGAAACAATGGCTTTTGTTTACCCGGTTTTTGGCGTAAAAATCGTTTGAGAAGATTCAAACTATACCACCCTAAAATACTTCGCCCTCCGGAATGCGCCAAGGGATTTTAGACCGTATCCCTACGGGGACAAATAAGGTTTTGTTCTTCTAAGATCTTGTTCAAATAACGAAATATGTGTGAGCTTATTGTCCGTAGAAAGTGTAGAAACGGGGAACATTACTGGTGTTTCTTAAAATCTTAACCGATTTCAGGATTTCAAAAGGAGGAGGTTCTCAATTCGGTTGAATGTTTTTTTATGTTTGTTTCTCCGTCGTTTCTCGACCGATTTTGGAAAATTATTTTATCGATTTAAAGTGTATACATTCAGATTTGTCTCATTTTTATTAACTCCCAGTTCTGATGAAGGGATTTATTTTTAATAAATTACCGATTTTCTTTTATTTCACGAAAAGCGATTGGTAAATATCTAATATTTTTTCTGCAAGTTACAATAAATTGTTAGCGGGGTTTTGGTATGAAAGTCGCACGCCTTACCGTTAGGCCACCGACGCTTCAATAATTTTTTTTACAAATGAAATTTATTCATAGATTTTATCTATAAAATTCATATAATATGACATTTAATTTTAATTGAAACCCTTACTCCGATTTCGTCAAAACCATAATTGAACTATACTAGAACCCGTCTAAGCTAACTCTGCCTGCACCGACTTGGCAAGCGACAGAGTGAGATAGTGTCGCCATAAATTAAATTCTTATGAAAATATGACGTTTATATAACGGCGCTGCCACCCTAAGGTCCCTGCCAAGTTGGTGCAGTTAGCTCAGACAGGCTCTAGACATCCTATTGCCGGTAACATGTCCCCGAGTAGAAATATCAACGGTGTTACTTTCGATGTCATAGATATACTGGAATTTATTGGATGTTGTTTATTCGTCCGTGCTCCTGTCCGTACTATAAACGGGAAAATAATCATCTTCATATTAGAGAGCCCACACTAGCGTCGGCGTCTAGTCAGACGTTGAAGAGACGTTGGCAAGACACGAAATAAGAAATAAGCTATTTGGCGGGCAACCTGCACAAACTCATTTGGCGGGCAACCTGCACAAACTCATTTGGCGGGCGACCTGCACAAACTCATTTGGCGGGCGACCTGCACAAACTCATTTGGCGGGCGACCTGCACAAACTCATTTGGCGAGCAACCTGCACAAACTTATTTGGCGGGCGACCTGCATTAACTCATTTGGCGGGCAATCTGCACAAACTCACTTGGCGGGCAACCTGCACATACTTCATTTGGCGGGCAACCTGCACAAACTTCATTTGGCGGGCAACCTGCACAAACTCATTTGGCGGGCAACCTACACAAACTCACTTGGCGGGCAACCTGCACAAACTCATTTGGCGGGCGACCTGCACAAACTCATTTGGCGGGCAACCTGCACAAACTGAAAGTCCACCCCTCGCACGAAGAATAAATAAACGTTGAATACGTCCCTGCCCTTTGTAAATACCGCCTGTCGCTACTACCGATTGAATGATTTAGTGCCAGTTGCACCTTCCGCACTTGGCAGACTGATCAACGTCACCCGGCGCGCCGCGGCGGTTTACTATGAAACTTTTCATACAATAAAATTTAGCGGACTCTTTAACGATGACAAACAGTTTGGTGCAACCGACTCTTAGTAAGGTCTTCGGACCGTTACGCGGTGGCTTCACGGTATCGTTTTTGAAAAGTGTACTGAAACAATGTGAGGTTGATTGTACTGAAACAATATGAAGATGATTTAAATTTCTCTATTTCCTATCCAAGACATTTTGATGTTATATCAATATTCGATGGAAGATCTGATTATAGTGAAATATAGCTACTGTTTTTTTTCTGTCAGCTAAGAGACAGGGCAAGGAGTGTGATTTTATAAAAGGTATGGAAATGGTGACAGAAGTAAGTAATTTTCAGGACAGTCAAGAAACTTTCATGTGTCAAGTTAGTAAACCTACATTTAGTAAGTTCTCAAAATTACTTACTTCTATCGTTTTATTATTAGAACGGTCTTAGGAATTTACTAAAACATTATATTAAATTCTAAATACGCACTCGCGAAGTGCAAGCGATAGACAAAAATTAACGATTATTAAAAAAAAATTGTAAATATTTTTTTAAGAGTAAAACAATTCTAGACGATTTTTTAAAATGAATTGGTACATTTTTGGAAATTAAAGAGGTTTGTGCGTGTTTGTAAAGTTCGCCCTCGTTGAAGCGGTTTGATGTACTTTGAATTTCCCCCGCTAGGGGGCGGTGTGT
Organism: Cydia strobilella; assembly: GCF_947568885.1. Classification (NCBI taxonomy): domain Eukaryota; kingdom Metazoa; phylum Arthropoda; class Insecta; order Lepidoptera; family Tortricidae; genus Cydia; species Cydia strobilella. The sequence continues at coordinate 10,119,623 of NC_086062.1, read as the reverse complement.
CATTTCGAAAAAATATACTTGTGTAAAATAAAAAGGCCTAGAAGGCTAGGGCTACTTCTTTGTTGTTACCTTTTAGTATATTTCGCTCGTTTATTGAAAAAGCGACTGATATGGAGATGTTTTTGACCTCAGTTTTGGCAGGTACTGCACTCCCGCAGATCGGCCTCCGGCCTCGCATGCTTGGGTATACCTGTGGGAACGTTGGAACTAGCTTTCTAGGCCTTATTATTCATATTTTTTCTAATTCAGTCCCGACCAGTCCCAATGTTTCGCGTCTTAGAAACAAATTAACGATTTTCAACTCTATTCCCTACATGGAAAGGTTTAAATTTGATAATCCGTTTCTAAAAGCGTCCTTATGCCCTCGCTTCACGCGTCAACACGCACACAATTACTTACTTTTATATGCATGATGCTCAATTTTAGACTAGCTTTTTTTTACAACTAGTTTCGGACAAGTCTAAAGTTGTTTTTTTTTTATATGTTTGTATGATTACTAAAATACAAAATTATTTCCTTGGCCACAAATCTAGATAACAGTTTTTGCTTCGATCAATTAATATATTTTTATTTATAGAAACCCTTATAATTGCCAATAGAATACATAAACAACCCATCTCATCCGAGTTCATTTATCGGTCCGAATCGCTAGACGAGGTCCTATATACTTCGAGGATAAAATGGCCATTTTACTTTTATACACTAGGACGTAACATAAATTTTAAACAACCTACACACATCTATAAAGAACGTAGTTACATGAGAAGTACTAAGTATTTTTTTATACTGACTTATTGACATAGATTTTACGATTTCTTTAAAACTTAGGCAACATCTTATTACGTTTAGATTTTATATAGTCATGTTGACTCGTGTATCGTAGGCCGCCAGTATTGCTCGATGGATCTTGGATTTTGCTCTAAAAGTTGTACCTACATGTTAAGGTTAGAGACCAACTCTAAATAATTTAATTAAAATAAGAACACATTAGACATGAAATTTTAAACGAAGATCTCAAATGGTGATAAAAAAAAAATATCTTAATTTGACATCCAGAAGTTTTCCAGCTATTGATATGGTATAACATATTCGGACTCAATATTTAAATTCCGATTTTCAAAACAAGTCCCTTACGACTGTCTTTAGTCTTATTATTTGTGACGTTTTCAACCAAAAGGTACCACATTGTCGCTTATCGATAAGGTTGATTTCAAATTAAAGCTATATGGAAATAGCGCCTTATTGACAACCGACAATAAGAACCCTTTTGATTGAGAATGGCACATTACTTTCAGTAGCAATCCTAGAAATCATTGGGCAGTACTGAAAAGGATCGGACGGTAACACTCGCCATTTTTTAAACAATAACTACGCGTTATGGTGTATTCATACGTGTTCGATATTTGGTTTTAATTCCGCGTGAATGTACCGTAAGGGCCACCCCACACTAGCGTCTCCTAAGCGTCAGCGTCAAGTTAATTCTATGGCTGCTGCTCGACGCAACGTTGGCGCAACTACGCAGCGACACAGGGCGGACACGCTATACATCAAAAATCACCTGCGTTTCTATGTGTGAACGGCACGTCTGTACACGCGTCATGCTTCATAGTGTGAGTAAGTTGCTTAAAAATAGTACTGAGCGGCCGGCAAACGGCCGTCAATCTGCTGTCGCGGGGCGAGGTAATTGATTCGGGGCGGGGCGGTGCGTGGCCGTTCTGTATGATAATACTATTACTTATTCTGTGGCAGCGACGCCATTTCCCATAGCGCTGACTAGACGTCGACGCTTGGAAAACGCTAGTATTTGGTGGATCTGAGTGAGTACAGGCCAGTCCTTTCACGAGGGATACTGTGTTCTTATAGCATAAGGTCGACTTTTCGACGGACGTGTACATAATGTTACTGTAATCGATGTATATTAAGGCGATGTTCGCTTAGTTTTAAGAGCTTGCGCCCTCGCGCCTTAACTGAATGTAAGCAAATTTTTTATTAGCTATATTTCTTTTTGTTTAATAAATACATTTGGCAAATTTTATAATTATTGCGTAACTGAGCAAGCTTTGGTAAATGGACCCCGGTATGTTTTAAATATTGTAATTGTTTTCGTGGATGATAAAATGAAGGTATTGTCTGTTCCGATAATAAAATTACCGCCTAAATATGAAACTGATAATATGTCTGAACAGTACTTTTTTTTTATCATCCATGTTTCGATGCTGGTTTTACACATTTGTTATTTTGTCAGAATATTAAGTCATTCAAAACTTTTTTTTAAAATATTATTGTGATTATCGTAAATCTAAGATACTATCGCTGTTAATAGTTAATGTGTCTTTTTACACTAGGTAATAAATGTGACGTTTTCAACCAAAAGGTACCACATTGTCGCTTGTTGATAAGGTTGATTTCTAATTGAAGCTATATGGAAATAGCGCCTTACTGACAAGCGACAATAAGTACCCTTTTGGTTGAATATGGCACAAATAATGTTGATAACTTCGACAAAAATTGGACAACATTTTAATATTACTTTCAATTTTTAGACAAATTGGCGTAAAACAAATAAGATTAGCGTACGAATGTGTAAACCCACCATTACATAACAAGCCTAGTCTAATGAAATTCACGGTCTTTTTGACATTTGACCAATATTTTAACTGTGAAGATGAAATTGTTGAACAGTTTTGAACCTTGAGGCGTATGAAATAAAGTTTGCGTTGGCCATTGTGTTAGTCTCGTATTTATGTTTTGGATTGTTATTAGTTAGCATAGCGCGACTTGGATGATGACGATGGATAAAATAGTATTTATAAACATGAATTATCATTCTATTATGAAACTACACATTAGGGATATAAACATGAAATCTACTATTAGGAAAGTTAATTTTGACTAAACAAAACAGAACACTAACACAACACAAGGCATTAAGTCCGCCATTTGTACTTATTTTTTTGTGTAAAAAAGTTTAAAAAAATAAATAAATAAACACAACTAAAGAAATAACAAAACGAAAAAAAAAAAAACAGCATGTTAACTTGAAATTACGATACTGAACAAGATGCGGTGTTATTGTTAAAAATGCTCTCTTCTAGACAACGATTCTAGACTCTATTGCACATCTCGATGAAAGAAAAGAAAACAGAAACACAAGCAGAGGTAACAACAGGCTGTCTTCTCGCTTAAAAGCGATCTCATTAGGGCAACCTTTAGGTAGCATAAATTATACAACATTTGTAATTAAAGTATAAGTACGTCCTGCCCTGAGATACCCGCAATTCAGTTCGTGGTTTGCTATCGCGTTGCTGCGTCACTTGCAACATGAATGATTTGGCAATTACGGCCATGTGTATCGTTGTCATAACATTCTTAATAATAACAGGAACATATTGTCGAATAGCCCTTTTTTAGGGTTCCGTACCCAAAGGGTAAAAACGGGACCCTATAAGTAAGACTCCGCTGTCCGTCTGTCTGTCTGTCTGTCACCAGGCTGTATCTCATGAACCGTGATAGCTAGACAGTTGAAATTTTCACAGATGATGTATTTCTGTTGCCGCTATAAATCATATAAATGTATTTGTGTCATATAAATGTATTTGCATGCATTATACTATGTTTTATGTGCAAATAAACGATTGATTGATTGATAACAACAAATACAAAAAAGTACGGAACCCTCGGTGCGCGAATCCGACTCGCACTTGGTCGGTTTTTTTCTTTAAGGCGTTACAAAGTTATCCATATTTTCTCTTCTCGACTTCGCGCAATGCTTTAAAACGACAATTTAAGGGTACGTATTATAACTTTCTTCGTGTAGTTTCATAATTATTTAAAAAAATACTCTCAAAATCCATCAGCGGCGGTAGCACGGCCGCATTTTTATCGCTTGTCACCATGCCTGTGACGTTCTAACAAGTAAGGGCGAAAGTGACGAGCGATAAAAATGGAACCATGCTGAGCCCGCTGGTCACCTTCCACGTTTTCGTACCGAAATGGCTGTTAAAATAAATATTAAGTTCATGCCTTTTTACGCAATCGTTGACTATCTACCGGCTATCGAGAGTCCGCATCTTAGTCGAATGAACATAAATTGGATTTTATTTTTTTACATGATCAGAGCGTCTATCGCGAACAACGAAAATCTAAAATCGTTATCTGACTCTATTGCTCGAATATGAGCGATAGAGATGCAGATAACGGTTTTCGATGTTGGCAGTAGGCCCTCAGAACCTGTGTGTCGATGAGATTGAAATTATACATAAAATATCGTGCTTTTATCATTTGTCATCGTGGTAGTGACTATCAACGTACACTGTGAGTTCTGAGTGACGCGTGACGTGATAAACGATATAAGTGCTCGAAATTAAACTATCGTGAGACATATTTCAAAATATTTAGATCAATACGGTTTCACTCACTATTATTTTTAGTCGCTAGTGAAAAACCGTATTGATCTAAATATTTTGATATAAGTGCTATTATACAATCATACATTCGTAGAATTTTTTGGAAATAGCAAGAGTATAGGCTTCAGTCCGTTCTCCCGATAGAGTATATTTTATTATCTTGAGGCACATTTAGAAACAGATCAATTTGATATCAATATCAGTTTCTGAATATGCTGTTTTTGTGTCCGAGCTATGTATGGATCTGTATTGTCGCGTGCTTTTTTACGCCATTTGAGTTAAGCTTCTGAGGATATATGTAAGGGTGGTATTCCAACTGTCAAATTTCTTTGTCCAATGTGCATTGTGTCTCACTCTCTCATTAAGCAAAATGTGAGACGCAAATTCACACTGGACCAAGATATTGGACAGATAGAATGCCATCCTACGGCTTGTTTTTCTGACGGTCAATACGGCGGCAGCTAGCTCTATTAGAAATGAATTTAAATAGGCAATGATCACATCCATAAGTGTATTCCGTATTTCGTTTCGGCTGATTTATTTCAAGAAAACAACCATATTATGACTTAATTGACCAGATGAAAAAGTCGTTACAACCATCTCAAATATCAAGATTCAACCTTCAAATGGTTTAACATTATAAAAGGTTATAGACTATTTTTATTAAAAGTACAATAATAGAAAATACCTCTCTGAATTACTAATCTCAAGGAGTAAGGTAGGTAGGAGGAGGAGGTAAAGGCTGCGTTTCCACCAGAGATGTGCGAGGATGCGTATCCAGGGATGTGCTTGTTAAGAACCAATAGAATCACTTCCATTTGTTTTCCTCGCTCAGCGTGTAGTGATTCTATAGGTTCTTAACATACACATCCCTCTCAACGCATCCTTGTACAGTCAAGGGCATAAATATATATACATTCCCAAAGTTACAAAAATATGTGTACGCTCTTACACCTTAGACAATAAAGTCGTGTTCACATATTTTTTAACCATTTGTCTGGATCGATATTTTTGCCTTCGACTGTACATCTCTGGTGGAAACGCAACCTTACAGCTCTTAATGAAGTCGATAATTTATTGTACTTCCAAGATGGTTTTAAACAAAGTGTTATTCGATACAGTGTTTTGCTGTGAACCATTCTATGGAATTGTTCTCTTTAAGTGGATTAGCCAACACGAACGAAATACTATAGATATTTACGTCTGACGTTAGGACCTGACCGTCAAAAAAAACAGTCTAAACCTTATGTTGTACAGTAGTTAAGTGGATGTCATCTATCGTGCAACTATACAGGCCGGAAGTGCCGTCATATTTGTATTTTAAAGTTTAGTCAACGGCGGCGCCTATAGCTCCCTATGGTTGGACGGATAGACTAATATCATGTACCAAATAATATAGAAAATTATAGAAAAATACCTATGTTTTTCATTTCCAATAGGGTTACGCAAAACTGCGTAGGGGGCGCCACTAGCACTAGCCTTGATGCACCAATGTCATATTTATTCGTAACAAGTAAACTGTGAAAACTTGTCAAAAAACTGTTTAAGGCATAGTATATAGTTACTCTATGGTGTACAGTTTGTGCTAGTGCTACCTCTGGCGGCAGAACATTGCAGTATTACTCCCTATACATATCTGTTCCGAGATAGACACCGACCACGCTGAGTTTGCGCCGACTTGACAGTTGACAGTGACGTAAAGCGTGACAAGATTCTTTTAGGCGCTGAGATAGAGTTGCCATGCACCAGGTCTAGAATGTACAGTCGCCATCAGATATATTGGAGAGGCAGAGGTGCTCAAAAATATCTGAACACGCACTCTAGCGCCTTGACAATAGAGGCGTGTTCAGATATTTGTGAGCACCTTGGCCGCTCCGATATATCTGATGGCGACTGTACAAGATTACCTGTCATAACTATCAAAAGCGAGGTGTACCGGTCGACTTCTGATAAGTGACTGATAACAACATTAACAACCCCTTCGCAATACGTTTGGTACCAAACCACCACCTACCTATACATGGGCGGAAACTAGAAAGTAACGTTGGTAACCTCACGTATGGAGCCGATGGTCCGTTATTTATTTATTATCCGATCATGTTGTAATATAGCCACGTGGCAAAAGTAGCAAATGCCACGGGCCCCGCGCACATACGCGTTGTGGCCATAAAAAACCTAAGTTTCACTTCGTCGGATAAAATTAAAACAATCCATGGGCCCCATGTAGACCGCGGGCCAGGAACAGATTTCCATGACCAATCGCCTCCCGGGCGAAAACTCGTATAGTGGTTAACAGCTATGTATGATGAAACCTCGTGAACGTCAGCTGCCGCTCCGTTGGTGGGTTGAGGAATACATGGCCGTTAACCGTTATACGAGTTTTCGCCCGGGAGGCGATGACTGACGAAATTTGCGCCTGGCTCGCGGTCCAATGGTAGAATTTGCTACAGGCCCCGCGCACTTTATATAGCGTAGCGATTCCCGCAGTCACATCCGCGAATAAAGGGCCCATTATTTAGGCAGTAACGTCATTCACATTCTTAATAACCTTAGTTTTAAAAATAAAAAGTATAAATATGAAGAATTGACGTTTATTTGACAAAATGAACTGAAAATTATTCTCTTCTCAAAATTGTTATTACACATTCATAAATCAACAAAAATAAATCTCTCAAACGCGTACCGTGTGTATTTTTAATCAACTATTTTACCCAAAAATTTGCGCAAAAATTGTAATTATAAAAAAATTGGTATTTTTATAACGTATTTTAACAAGAACTTTTTTTTTATCAAAAACATCACCCACATTACTCTTATACTTATAACAGTTATAATAAGGAAACAATGGTTTCTTATTGTTACCTGTTTTCAAAAACTTAACATCTTACTCCAATGTTTATAACAAAAATAAAACAAATTGTATTGTACAATTAAACTGACTCATAAATTAAACCGTGTTTTGAATCACCACCTGATAGAAGATGACCAATCACAACGTGCCTGAACTTCAGTAACCTTTTAAGCGGAGGCTTTTCCCCGTACCTTTTGTACAAATTATACGCATTCAGAAACAACATCTGCAATATATGAATCCCCACTTTCTTGTGCCACGCCAGTTTTTCCGGCATGTAATAATAGTCTGATATCATTTCGTCATGTGTTCTTACGCCATCCCTGTATTTCTTGAATTCCCAAACACATGCTGGCTTTTTAACAGATTGCTTATATTTGTTGACGTGTTCTCGCCATTCGCTGCCGTGCTCTGAAGATATCATTACAACATGGTGACCAACACTCTCTTTCCATATCATAACACCGATACCATCCGGGTTGTATTTAGTAATTTTGTCGCCTATGTTCAACTCTTTCTGGATTATATCTGGCGGGTTTCCTTCTCTTTTGCGTTTCAAAGTGCCAGTTACATGTGTGTTTCGAGCTACTAAGAACTTTGCAAGTTCGAGAGAGTTGTAATCACTGTCCATGTACACGGAATGACCAACATCAAGTTTGTCTTCAAGCAATTTTTTCACCGCATCATTACCGCGAGTATGTATAAGCTCATCACGCTGACGTTTCGTCATTTCTTCTAACTCATCCTGATCTATGCCTTTGTAAACTAATAATTTATGGACAAGACCGTGTTGATCTGTCAATAAATATAAATTCTCATAAAATGGGCCCATTGACTCGTCTATGCACAGTATCTTTTCAGGAGTGACCACCTTTTTCATCACATCGATAAAGTAATTGACTATTAAAGACACTTTGGACATTCTGCTTTTTTTCTCAGGGATCTCATCCGCGAAATTGAGACATTTAAGTATCATGGAAAATCTCTTTTCAGTCATATAATTTTTAGGAAGGTAGATGCCTCGATCTTGTTTCCAGAAGTCTGCCGCTACGTTCGTGTTTATAGTTCCGACGTTCAGTAATAATCCTAAAAAGACGCGAAACTCTTTTATTGTCACATCATTCCATTCTTGTACGCGATTTTCGTTCAGCAGTTTTGTTCCGTGCTGGTTAATATTTTTTACTAGACTTTCAAACAATGGTTTTTGGAACATCAAGTTCAGAAAATCTACTGGGGATTCTGCTATTTCCTTAAGTCCGGGTTGCAATTGGAACGTACACACGTTGGCAGTTCGCGCGTCGTCGCTCCAGTGTTCTGAGGAAGCTGTTGAGGCCGAAGGCACAGGAGCCGACGGTTCTTCGTCATCAGACTCTGATTCACTGTCCAACTCCGGCTCGGAGTCCGTTTCTGAATCAAAGAAGTCAGAGATGTCCGACCCGTCTGACGAATCTTGTTCGCTCCAAGAATCTGTAATAAAAGGAAAATATGCGTCATTAAAATTAATAAGAATAAACACGAAAGTATTTTTGGTAGGCGAGAAGAGATCTCTTTTGAGAACGATTGAATACAGAAGGGGAAACTTAGGCACCTGTGATACGGCACGATACTTACATAAATACGGCACCAAATATAATGACCACCAAAAAATACTCTGGTACCCTAAATAAAGAAATCGCTTTCACCAAAAAAAAATACTAAACACCAAAAAATAAGGTTTAAAATTACAAAACTACCACCTGTTTAAATCACGACTGCACTTCAAATTGTATTCAAACACCAAAAATCATGAATGATCACCAAATCTTGAAGAGCAAATTAATGCGATATTTTCACTTAAATAAACCACTATGAAATGTATACATATTAGCATATTACCAAATAAAGTAAAATGATGCCAAAATTACTAGCTGACCCAATCCTTAGTCAGTCACGTCACGCGCCACGCTTACAGAAAAGAAATGCTACTAGAGAAGTGGGTAAGGTTAGGTTAGAACTGCGATCGTCACAGAAACGAAATGCTACCAGATAAGTAGGTTAGGTTAGAACTGCGACCCTTACAGAAACGAAATGCTACTATAAAAGTGGGTTAGGTTAGGTTAGAACTGCGACCCTTACAGAAACGAAGTGCTACAAGAAAAGTGGGTTAGGTTAGGTTAGTATAATTCCCCTTCCCACTTCAAATTGGCTACGCGTTTTATAACATCATTGACTTTGCTCTGTTGTCTCAGCCATTCATTTGTTTTACGGTCTCTCAATGTGATCCCCATCAATTTTCTCTCTAACGCCCGCTGGGCAACGCTCAATTTACGTGGTATGTCTTTGGTGAAAACCCAGGTTTCAGCTCCATAAGTGAGAACAGGCAGGATACAAATATGCGTGCTTTTTGTTCGGCCTTAAGGTTCATTTTGAAGGCAAACTCGAGATTGGAATAGGCTGCCCAGGCTAGTCGTACGCGTCTGTTGATCTCATTGGTTTGGTTCTTTTTTCCAGTCACTATCTCTTGTCCCAAATACACGTATTTATCGACAGTTTCGATGGCGGTATGGTTAACTGTGATATCCGCCTTGACATCTGTGTTGGTCATAACTTTTGTCTTGTCTAGATTCATTTCCAGGCCACACCGTATGGAAGCATCGCTGAGTTCTTGGATCATGCTTTGAAGTTCAGCGGGGTTGCTTGCCAGCAAGACAATATAATCAGCGAACCGCAAATTATTCATAGCATATACAATCCTAAACAGGCAATAGGCTTATTTTTTTTTCTTTACTTTACTAACCAATTACTATCGTAATCACAGGGCGGACACGGACGGTGTGAACGGCACGTCTGTTTACTCGTCACGCGTCATAGTGTGACTAAGTTGCTTAAAAATAGTACTGAGCGGCCGGCAAACGGCCGTCTATCCCTGTCGCGGGGCGAGGTAATTCGAGTTGGGGCGGGGCGGTGCGTGGCCGTTCTGTATAATAATACTATTACTTATTCTGTGTCGTAATCCACCAGATCTGTCAGTTCCTTGCTTTAAGGAGCAGGGACAGTGGCGGGTATGCAGTTTTGGCTGCCCTAGGCCCCAGGCCTTGTAGTAACTACTAAATAAATAAAAATAAATAAAATAAAAAAGCCTTTTATTTCCAATTTACAATTGTTTTACATTAGAAGTTTTAGCATATTGGTTAGTAAGTTTCTTATAGTTAGTAGTTAGTGTTAGGTTTATGTATTCTATTTACTATCTATTTATTTAATTTGGACCCCTCTTTGGGTGTAGGCCTCCTCCAATTCTCTCCATTTCTGCCTGTCTTCCGCTTTGTTTAGCCAGTCTTTCCCTGCAATTTCTTTTATATCGTCCAGCCATCGTTTATATGGCTTTCCTACTTTCCTTTTGCCACTTGGGCCTTTCCATTCTAACTACTACTAGCCGCCCCTTTATCAGCACTCATCTTGTTTGCTGCCGCCCCTATAACGTCTTGCCACCCTAGGCCCGGGCCTACTTGGGCTTAGGGCAAATCCGCCACTGCGCAGGGAAGAGACATGATTAGGTTTCTAAGCCATAAATCCATACTAATAATAAGTTTTACACTTGCTCACAACTTAATGTTACTTACTAAACTTAAATCTTATCATAAATAAGTTTGTGCAAAGCTTGCTTAAAACCTATTATAAATGTAGTTTTATCTATGTAAGTAAGCAATCTAAGCTTATTTATTTCTCTATGGTATAACCTAAATAAATAAATAAAGTATTCACCTTTCAAAATTTGACTAGGGTTGATAATAAACCCTTTAACAACAACTGGGTTTAATATTTGGCCAATTTGATATAAACTATGTGAAATTGACAAAGTCAAAACTTCTTTTGGGGCCTATGTGTGTGTAGGACGCGGGTCGTGCGGAGGGTATGTATAGCTGAGCGCAAGGGCCGTCCCAGGACTCCCAGGGCACCGTCATGTGGCGCTGAAATCAACAGAAATGTACCCTCCCTTTTTGTACCGACTGGGAGCGCGAAGGATAATACGAGTCCGTTTGAATGTGGTTTGAATACTTTAAATTCGATAATCAGAAATACACAAGCGACATGCGACTTACCATATCCGTTTGGTGGTTCTGCGGGCTCCGGCGCGATCTCGTCTTCGTTTTCGACTTCATGTGTTTCCTCATTCGAGGGTTCCGCCTTCACACTCGCTGCATCCATTTTTCGCAGCCAGCAAACTGAAAATTATTATTTAGTTGATATTATATAAATAAACAAACAAACTCGCTTTGCTTTGGAAGTTGCGAAAAACTTTGAAATTATTGAAAACTACAAAAACTACTACCACGTGCAGTCGGAAGGATTTATTTACGCCAAAGCCATGTGCTTGCACGCGGAGCACAACTAGCGGCGCACGAGTGTGGAGCTTTGCGCCAGATAAGGGCTCTACAGACTACTGCCATTTATCAACATAACGGAGTGAGATGGGTTATCTACATCCTTTGCAGGACGCTTTCTGCTGAGAGGAACAGATAAATGTATTATTATGTACCCTTATCATAATTTATGAGCCATAAATCTGGCCTATAACCGCAAAAATCGAAATTTGTAAATTTCGAGCAACTATGTTTGTCACTCTAATTTGGCCTTAATTGAAGTAAAAGAAAAAGATGCCCGAAATTTGCGAACTCACATACGTAAAGGTTAGTACCAAAAATCCGCTAGGGGCATTTGTCGACGTTCCGGGTTCCGTACCCAAAGGGTAAAAACGGGACCCTATTACTAAAGATTACTAAGACTCCGCTGTCCGTCTGGCTGTCACCAGGCTGTAACCGTGATAGCTAGACAGTTGAAATTTTCACAGATGATGTATTTATATTGCCGCTATAACAACAAATACTAAAATACTAAAATACTCGCACTTAGCCGGTTTTGACATTTACTGATTACTCGCGAGTTGGCTCTCTTTTACTATAAGGACCTTCCACACTCATGCGCGAATCACGGCGCGAAGCCGCGAACGCGAGTGGAGTCTAGTTCGCTAATCAGCGAAATCGACTCCACACTCGCGTTCGCGGCTTCGCGCCGCGTAGTCTGGAGCGGCTGTACATACTACATACATATTATTAATTATTATTACTTCAGCCTTCTTCTTCTTCTTCTTTTAAAATTATGGCTTCAGCCCAGTGGGACTATTTCGCCAGTATCAAGGTATTGAGAGGTTTACAAACGACAAAAATTGTACGGTTGTACAAGACAGTGTACGGTGATTTGTTAGCTCTTGTAAATCGATAGCTAGTCTTTACAAGAAGCACGTGGACTACCGGCCGTTGACTCCAAGATGGTGGTTAAACGCGCTTCAAAATTAATTCTCCATTCACTGCACACTACCACATTAGTTTACTGTATAATAAGCTATCGATATTACACTTTAAACAATATTAATAAGCAAAAAACAAAGTAATTAATCACGATGCTAACTATCAAGATGGCGCTCGAACCGGAAGTCATTACTTCAGCCTCTTCAGCGACACTGACTGACAGTGACAGTGACATATGATATGAGCCGAGCTGAAGGCAAAATAATGAATACTATATTATTTTATTTTAACTTAGTGTTCCATTTTCTATGAATGAATAACTTAGTCACTCGACTTTTGTTAACTGAATCAATAATTCTTGTTTCTATCATTAATTTACAAAGCAGGTACCATCGTTTTGTGTAATTAAGTGGGCACAGAGCATCACTATATCGGATTCCATCGTGAAGATCTCGATATCTATCAACTCAGGGGTTGCAGTACCGAGTTTCGTCGACTCGGCTATCATCGGACAAAAATGGAAGTGTGGGTGAAAGTGGAGCTCTTATGCGACGAAGAGCTCGGTTCCGACTATGACGGCCACGGTGAGGGTGAGTGTATAGGATGTACAAACAGCAACACTCTAACTGTACATTGTTGGACCTTATTAGTCTTATTACATAAGGTCCACATCCACATATACCACAATACCATTACAAATTAGATATAGTATCCCACGTAGGGTTAGTAGGAAACGAGGCAGTAGATAAGCTTGCTAAAACCGCTGTAATGGATGGCTCTGTACTCGATTCTATACCATATTCAAGTGAAGGAATTCCCAGAATTAAAAAAAGATGTTTACAGAAATGGGAATACCATTTTGGAGAACAAGCTTTATCAAGGGGTGTTGGAATCTGGTACAGAACAATTCAAGATAGACCCTTGTGGATACCCTGGTTTGATTCTGCCAACCTCTCTAGAAAAGTGTTAGTCTCAGCTTTCCGAGTCCGGTCCGGACACATCCCTACAAACAAATTTCTGTGCATGATGGGTGTTAAATCGTCACCACTGTGCGCAAACTGTCAGAAGACTGGTGACTTGTCTCACGTGTTGTTGGAATGCGTCCGGAATTCGGACTTGAGAAAAAGAATTTTTGGTAGCCTGGGCTCCATGCACAATGGACAGATCAATTGTTGGTTGGCAGAGCCTATATCGGACAAAGCAATCAGTGTTTACCACTTTATTGACCTCTCCCTTGAGTAGGGAACTATGATAGCACCCATGAGGCTGACATGTTCACCTAGAGTGTCCAAAGCCTCCATAAAAACCAGATTAAAAAAAAAAAAAAATAGATATAGATATATATATATATATATATTTGTACCACGTCGGTGGCAATCAAGCATACGGCCCGCCTGATGGTAAGTAGTTACCGTAGCCTATGGACGCCTGCAACGCCAGAGTTATTACACGCGCGTTGTTGACCCTTTAAAAACCTGTACTGCTGCTGCTGTATGCTTTTTTTACATACATACATACATATAATCACGCCTATTTCCCGGAGGGGTAGGCAGAGACCACGGATTTCCACTTGCTACGATCCTGACATACCTCTTTCGCTTCCTTCACTTTCATAACATTTCTCATACGCGCTCGCTGGTTTAGGGTGGTCTTGACCTGGCCTTTCTTCAGAGAAAGTCCGCCGAGGTCTGCCCCTTCCAACTCCCGTTTCTACCTCTCCCTTATACACTCTCTTTCTTAGCCTCCTTTCACTCATTCTTTCCATGTGTCCAAACCATCTCAACATACCTTTCTCAATTTTTGTCACTACGTCTTCGCTCAGTCCACACTTTTCCCTTATCACACTGTTCCTAATTCTATCTTGTAATCTCACCCCACATACACTTCTCAACGCTCTCATTTCCACTGCATTCACTTGGCTCTGATGCCTCTTCTGCCATACCCAACTTTCGCTACCATACATAAGTGTAGGCACCAGCACCCCTCTATGCACAGCCAACCGTGCCTTTTGCGACACCTTCTGGCTGCTCATAAAAGCGTTAAGTGCCCGTTCACGCGATTTCCAGCACTCACTCTACTTTCAATATCTTTATCATGCTGGCTAGGAAGCTACGTAGTGGCGTGGCACCGCTGTGCCGCGCGGCGCGCCGCGAAACCTTGTACAACGGTGTAGTGCAGGCAAATCACCTAGTCTGCGCATGAGTGCGCACACGACGCCACGCCTACGCCTTACCGCGCCTTATTATTATTATTATTTAGCTTTATCCCACATTAGTGGTCCCCAAGGGTATAAAAGCCTCCTCCATCTGTTTCCACCTCTTTTTGTCAGTGGCAACATCCATCCATTTTTTTCCTGCAGCCTGTACGATGTCATCTGCCCATCTTTTCTTTGCCTTCCCGCTCTTCTTTTTCCAGCTGGGCCTGGCCATTTTGTTACAAGATGCCGTTACCGCGCCTTAATGCCTCCTTTTCTGGTCAAAACTTAAAAGTAATTCATTTGTGCCTAACTTAACTTGACATGTTTGTAATTATCCAAAATATACTGATAACATTTTCTTGTTTGGATTGACAGGGCATGTCACAGAAGCCGGGCAGTCCTTAGATATCTTGTCCGCACTGCCCAAAAAAGAAGCTCCAAATGCAATGGAAAAATGTCAGAATATTTTAAACAAAGAAGTTGATGTTACTGAGAAAACTATAGATATAAAAGAAGAAATAGAAATGGAGAAAGAAAATGTAGACAAGAAGGAAGCTCCAGATTTTGAGAACAGTATAAAGCTCAAAAAAATGGTACTGGATGAGAAGACAGAGCCCTTGCTGGACGAGGAGCTGTATGCGAACTGTGTGGTCAAGGACGAGCTCGTGCTGGGCCCAGAGGCAGTGCAGATGCCCCATAAGGTGGGGCTGAATGGTGAGTTGTCTCGGACCTGGTTATTTCTGTGATTTATTCAAATCAACTTTATGATGCTAGGAGCTAATATATTGTATCTGTATTTTATTTATTATTTATTTGTATGTATTTACCATATCTCGGGACCATGGGGTCCCAGACCTTTGGGAGGCGTGCGTGGGGCCGAAGCCAACAGTGCAGAGGCCCTTTAAGACAACTTAATCTAAAAGCAAGGGATACATGTGGCGGATACCATCCCCGAGCGCACAATATGATACATCCAGAGATGGTCCCCGCCAGGTGCAAAGACTATTGCAGTGCAACACTTTTGTGCTGCGATAGGAACTAAAGTCATAGGCTATTGATATGCAAGTTCGATGGACTGGATAATGGGTTATGGGAGAGACTAGCGGACACCTGCCGTGACAATCAGTCTCAAAATTGTGAAAAACAGGTGGGGACTTGCCAACTCATTTAGTGGGCCCTACAACGGCCGCACGCACAATACATCAAAAGAGCAACACTTCAGAGCGGCTGTGAGGTTGTCGAGAGGTGAGTCTGCGGTAGCCAGTTCTATGTTCTATGAAGTAGTAATAGTAATCTATGTGCCAAAATTTAACTAACTTGCTCATTATTTACTGGTCGCTTAACATTGCTCAGATTGCTCTAGAATCTCTAGATTCTAGAATTTGATCTCATACAACAAAAAAAAAACTAATCTAAAAATAAAAAATTGTTTGGTTTATGTTTCATTTAGTTATCTATATATGAAAAAAATTTTTTTTTTAAACGCCTTTAAAAGGTAAGAATTTTGCTTTAGTCAAGTTCATGTCATACATTTTAGTTCAAAATGTTACATTTCAAGGCGTCTTCTAAATAATGTTTTATTGTTCTTACAATTGTTTTATATAATTTTTATACGTTTTTTCTAAAAACAACCTTGTGGAGAGATCATTCAAAAACATTTTTTTTTATCACTAATTATGGCCATGTAATAGTACATTTTACAACTAGTGGAAAAAGACATTTCACACGTGTTGTAAACGACGTTTTTTAATACAATTGCGAAAAAATAATAAATTAATATATCATTAGTAGAATCATACCACCAAACCAAACCAAAACCAAAAGTACCTATACAGCCCGCGATACGCGAGCTGCCGCAGCCCGCGATACCTTCATACTCGTGCGCGCCCCGGCCGCGGCCGCCGCGGGCCCGGCGCGGGTTGGTCAACGACACCTCCTCATAACTCATGAGGCCCTGGTACCTGCTCCGCGCTAAATTCAATTTTAACTGCGTTTCGAAAGTATAGTTTGGAACTAAAAAGTAAAAAGCACTAGTTCGAGAAATTGAGCTTCTCGCACGCTACGCAGCCACAAAAAGTACCACTTTTTGAGCAACTGTATTAAAAAATATTTTTTAAGATAATGTAACACGGAACTAATGGTTTAAGGTTTGATTGCAAGCTTTTTGACTTAAACTGTAGTCATCAACGCAACATCATCAATCAGTTTAAACTGTTGCACCGTATGAAATAGTAACGCCACACAAACATTTGACATCGCCCATACAAACCATCGCATAACCAAGAATGGTAGCATCAGTCCATAGGTATATTACAATAACTTAAAAGGCTCCGGCAAGCTCGGCCGAATTGCACCTTCCCATACAAACGTAGTTCCGCTCTCATTTTAAAACTATGTGTTGGGTTGTAATGAAACTTTGTACATACAATGATATGAGGTATATCTAGGTCTGAAATTAGTTTATATAGCTCCAGTTTATAAAACAAACGAAATAGAGCAAGTTTTGTATGAAAAACTTAAATTCGCTGTATTTTTCTAACTATGGTATCTGAAGCTATATAAACTAATTACAGACATAGATATACCTTATCCTATTGTAAGTAATCAAAGTTTTAGAGCAATCTAGCTAGTCGTTTTAAAATGAGAGCGGAACTACGTTTGTATGGAGAACCGAGCTTCCCGGAGACCCTTAAATTAAACTAAAACTACTACTTAAATAACTAACTCAGCCCAACAGCACTCCTGTTGCCATGTGCATGGTGTTCCACTTTTTGACTATTGGACAATCTAAACTGTCCATAACAGTATTCAGAAGGCTTAACCTCAACATCGGAGAGAACTTCCACTTTTGTGCATATCTATTGATTCCCCGGAGTTCCTTTCGTATTTGGAGCCTAACAATAAAAATCCCATGCATTTGCATTGATACAGGATAGGCATGTTACAATATATCGTGTTTCAGTTTTTTAGTTTACTATAAGTTCAATAAGTTAAATTTTTGTAGTACTCGTACTTTCATGTAATATTATAGGCCTTTGATTCTCAATACAAACCTGACTGAAACTTTTCATAATAAAATGTTTCTCATGATATCAGTCCCCTCTGTTTAACTGTATAATTTGATGTTAAAAGTTTGGGTTATTTGTTTCAGACGAACCGAGCCTGCTTGTCTGCAACCTGGACACCGCAGAGCAACACAGATATGAGTGTGACATTTGCGGCAAAGTTTATCGACGAAAACATTTCCTGGTTCGCCATATGAAGCTGCACTCGAAGTACAAGAATACGGTTTACCCATGTAATGTATGTATGAAAGTGTTTTCAAAACGGAGTGCTTTGAACAAACATGAACTGTCACACACTGGCGCGAAAAGATTTTCATGTGAGACGTGTAATAAACAGTTCACTCAAAATAATAATTTAAAGCTACATATACTCACACACACGGGTGAGAGGCCATACGCCTGTAACATGTGTCCAAAGCGGTACAGACAACAAAGTTATTTAATTATACATAAACGAAAACATACTGGAGAAACACCATACTCCTGCGAATATTGCGAAAAGAAGTTTAGAGATTCTGGAAGTTTGATGTCGCACAGACGCGTCCACAGTGAGAAAAACCACGAAGCCGAAAAACCTCATGTCTGCAAAATATGTAATAAGGGGTTTTCGAGAATAAGTGTTCTAAACAGACATGAACAATTACACACCGGCGCAAAAAACTTTTCATGTGAGACGTGTAATAAAAAGTTTACACAAAAAGGCCATTTACAGGATCATAAACTCACACATACGGGGGAGAGACCTTACGCCTGCAATATGTGTTCAATGCAGTTCAGAAGGTCAACTCATTTAATTATACATAAACGAACACATACTGGAGAGACACCGTACTCCTGTGAATACTGCGAAAAGAAGTTTAGTAGTTCGGGAAGTTTAGTGTCGCACAGGCGTATCCACACGGGGGAAAAAGCGCACTATGCCTGCGACATATGCAACAAAACGTTTACGGGCAGCCGGGACCTGATGAGGCATCAACGAGTACACACGGGGGAAAAACCTTTTGTTTGTGAAATATGTAAAAAGGCTTATAAGCAAGATGCTCACTTAAAAACTCATTCAAAAATACACACTGGTGATTGGTGAAAAAATCACCTGGTGCATAATGGAGTTAACAGCATGAACTAGTTAAAAAAATCAAATAACTCACACTAAGAAAATACTTTTTTATGTGAAGTGTTCAACAAGCGAAGCCTATATCTAACTGATTCATGCATGATGATGAGTTTGTGACGTGAAGACATTAAGAACCGCGCGGGGTGTATTTTATTTTAAGCAAAAGTGCTTGGTTGTGATTTATTTTTCTTTCATTTGAAAGTAAAGTCGAAAATACCCAAGTCTGTTTGATTATGTTATCGTCTGTTTTTATTCACGTCCCAATATATACCCTATTAGATAAGTATTCGTTTTTTTTAAGAAAAAATATCAGTATAACGTGTGTTGTCGTTGAGACTTTTATTTTTTAATGTTTGGCGTGAAACAGTAAGTATCCGGCTCCGGGGCAATAAGTCTTTTCAGAATCTCTGGCGTGCTCGAGACTTATAACACGCACGATAATCAAAACGAACTTTGCTCTCTTGTTACACAAATAACTGCAATTTCGAACTGTCAATACGACAGCCACTATGGACCAGGCACATAGACATATAGTATATACAAGTAGTTATAGACATGAAACCGAGCGACCAGGGGTAAGAGAAAGATATATTCGGTTTACTGATGTTTCGGCGAAAATTACTTGACAAACTTTCAGTTCCCAAACTATTTATCCCATATTTTTAGTTGGGCGAAATTTCATTTCGCAAATTTACATAATCCAACCTAACCTAACGCAACCTAGTACGTCATTTTCATTTCGCAAGTATGGGGTTGGGAAATGAAATGGTTGCGAAGTCATGTTATGCCAACGATTGGTTTGCCAAATGAAACTTTGGCGAAAAGTTGGTTGCCAAGTGAAATTTGGCGAAATAAATTTCGCCAAAAAGGAAGTACACCGACATATTCATGTATTGAGTTTCATGTATAGCAGCATAATCCTTTTTCTCTTTCACTCTTATAAATTTCGGTATTTCGCCATCGCCTCCTTGCTATGATGCCATAACCCGACCATGAAAAAATGCCCGGTCGGTGATAAAGACAAAGGATGGCACTATTTTCTCTTTCCTCTTATAGGAATCGCAATAAGACTATCTCTCTCTATCAAAGAGTATCAGGCCCTTGACCAGGCACTATGGCGTGCCTAGAGTTTTGGAGGTAAGGCAAGCCGAAAATTATGTTTCGTAATAACTGTCCCGCATCTCATACCGTCACAAGGAACAACTTCATCCATTGTTAACGATTTAGACACTTATAAACGCCACAACGAATGAACGAATCCAGGTACCTATTTGAGAAATCTTTATCGGTTCGATATCTTTATTTTTGGTGATAGCTTAGTGAACCTAGTGTTATATTCTCTTAATTAAATATATTAATAACGGGTCACTCACGTATTTTAAGTCGAAAACGCTCGACATGTTTCACTCCGTACCGAGGAGCGTCATCAGGAGCGCGGGCGCCGGTGGCGGCAGGGGGAGGCGAGAAACTACCCTCGTTTACGGCATTATTGTCAAATGATGGGTTGCACACAACGCTCACTACGTCATTCGCTAATGGTTCATCCACACTGTCCACCGACGTAGTACCCAAAAGTTTTCCAGCTCGGAGGCACTGACCAACCACAATCACGGTTAAAATTCGGATGACGACTAATTTCGATAGCCTCCCGTACTTTTCGCTGAATCACTAACTTTTCTTTCGCCAGCACGGTTACCTTATCGAAACGTATATAGTGAGTCGAATCCGAATCCAATACGTGTTCCGTCACCGCAGAACCCCGGCTATCCCTGTTCTTCATACTACGTATGTGCTCGTGGAGGTCTGCGGCCCGCAGTCTGCGCCGGTCCGTCACCGTCGATGCAAGCTCCTGATGACGCTCCTCGGTACGGAGTGAAACATGTCGAGCGTTTTCGACTTAAAATACGTGAGTGACCCGTTATTAATATATTTAATATGTCTGTGTCTCACGGAAGTTTTGTTATTAAAATTATATTCTCTTGTTAAGAAAACCCGATGTAGGTTTTCTCGAGCCCCATTTCTCTTGTCTTGTACAGTACACCAAAGAGCATATACTTATTCACTACGCTACGGTGTACACACCTTGTCTTCCTTCCCGATTTGCAATAAGTACAATAAGGCATTTGATCGATCTGTCGCAGTTATAGTCAAATTGTAAGAATCCGCCGTTTACAAACGACGTCGTCATTGTTTTTTGACCACGCCGTTTGTAAAATGCCGTATCTTACAATCTGACTGCGGCAGATCGATTAAATTACTTGCTCTTACTTATAGTCATACTTGTTATGGCCATTTTTTGCCCGGATGCTGCACTTCATGATAAAAGCAAGCCGCTTTGCACAGTGCTAGTAGGGACCAAACTGAGTGACTTGACCCGCAGCAGCGCAAGTTTCACCCCTTAGGAACAGAGATGGCGCCACTTCTTTAAAAAATATTTCAAAAAATTCTACAAGCTAAACCAATGAACCGATTTTAATGTTTAATATCTCAAATGAAAGCTCATTATATACATTACTTTTAAAAAAATACTCAAAAAATATATACTGATTACTTTCGACAAAAAACGGCATCTTAAGTTTTTTTTTACTCGATTGATAGTTTTTACTTGGTTTCTCAAAAAAATTGTATAGAACATGAATAGCTTAATGCATGTATATATTACTGAATAAATAACAAGTATTATAAAAAAAACCCGACACCGATACCTCTCATACTTCACGAAATATAAAAGTTTGAATGTGAGTGTAAATTACTTCAAAATATATTTCAAAAAATTCTACAAGCTTAACTATTTGACCGATTTCAATGTTTAATATCTCAAATAAAAGCTCTTTATATACAATACTTATAAAAAAAATACTCATAAAACATATACTGAACCCTTTTGGCAAAAAACGGTATCTTAAGTTTTTTTTCTTACTCGATTGATAGTTTTTACTTGATTTCTTAAAAAAATATTATGGAACATGAATAGTTTAATAAATATATATATAGTACTGAATATATAAAAGTATTACAAAAAAACCCGACACCCATACCTTTCATTCTTCACGAAATATTTAAGTTCAATTATGCACGTTCTTACAAATAAATCCTTTAAAAGAAATCTTCTACCGCAGTAAGTGCACTGCTTTTAATATGAAATGTGTCATATGAAAAGAAATCACCCAATTTATTTTAATAAATAAAAAAAATATAAATAAAAACTGAATAAAGTTTTTTCCTGGTGGTGAATTACAAAAAAATATAACAAATCTTTAATTAGGAATTATTTTTATTTAAAGTGACTACATTTGTAAACAAAAAACTTAAATGTCCTCTTCGGGTTCATATTTCATATTTATTTATTGCAACCATGGTTTTATAGGTATTAAAAATTCCCGTGGGGGCATAGCAATATTACATGCATACTTAGGATCTAATCTTAAATCTATGTGTATAATATAAAAGTAGGTCAATTTAGTAGTTTTTATACATATAAGCCGAATTGAATCAGGTAATTGTCAGTGTATTAAATACAAAAATAAACGGGCAACTAATTATTATTAGGTGATGTCAAATTATATGTAAAACTGAAAAAGAAAAGTCGTTTTGTTAAGTACTCGTACCATTCCAATACTACAAAATCACTGATCATACATGAACTGGTTGCTGTAGATTACTGTTGAATTATTTTTGTGCCTAGTTGATAACCATTAAACCTATAATTTTGTGCCAGACCTATAATTAGTGGTCAGCATGCAAAATAACCCTGGATTGAAAATTACATTAACTTACTTTTGATTTGTACAGCCACATTTGCATGATTTACACTGGGCTGTGCATGGCCAGCTGACGCGACGACACCCACAATGCATAGTTTCGCAGCCAGATTTGCAGCCACAATGGTCCAAGAGGCTTAATTGAGACCAAATCGCTGTAAATGCCAACCATTCCGGAGTCCAACTCTCTTTTTCCTCAGTCCATCCCCAAAAAGATGTACATGGTATGAAAACTTCTAGTTTCAGAGCGTTTCCCCATATATGGCCCTCTTGGTAAGCTGCTCGAAGTGCATGTTTATAGAGAGCAGCTGATGTAGGTGGCAGGGTTGGCAGGTTCTAATTTCTCGGCCAAATCAGATTTGTTCCCTGAACGACGCCCTCCATTGACTGACAACGAAGATTGACAAATTTGGTTTTCGTACTGGAAGAATTCGTTCAGATCAAGCTGCCTTTCTCTGGCCACTATAAAAAGACGGGAAAATAGGAGTATGTCAACTTTTAAGTTTTTGATTTTGTCAGTTGTCAGGTGTGTAACTACATATTTTAATTTTAGTATAAAGTAACCCTAGATTTGTGTTATTGTTTGGCCAAACGGAACACATAAACGTAAATGAAGTTCACAAATATTTGTTTGCTTCAAAAAACAAGCTTGTGTCAAGCCTGCCACCTACATCAGCTGCTCTCTATAAACATGCACTTCGAGCCGCTTACCAAGCGGGCCATATATGGGGAAACGCTATGAAACCAGAAGTTTCCATACCATGACCATCTTCTTGGGGATGGACTGAGGAAAAAGAGAGTTGGACTCCGGAATGGTCGGCAGTTACAGCGATTTGGTCGCAATTAAGCCTCTTGGACCATTGTGGCTGCAAATCTGGCTGCGAAACTATGCGTTGTGAGTGTCGTCGCGTCAGCTTACCATGCACAGCCCAGTGTAAATCATGCAAAGGTGGCTGTACAAATCAAAAGTAAGTTAATGTAATTTTCAATCCAGAGTTATTTTGCATGCTGACCACTGATTATAGGTCTGGCACAAAATTATAGGTTTAATGGTAATCAACTAGGCACAAAAATAATTCAACAGTAAATCTACAGGCACAAAAAATTTCCAACAGTAATCTACAGCAACCAGTTCATGTATGATCGGTGATTTTGTAGTATTGAAATGGTACGAGTACTTCTCAAAACGACTTTTTTTTCAGTTCTACATCTACCGGTGAACCCGAAGAGGACATTTAAGTTTTTGTTTACAAATGTAGTCACTTTAAATAAAAATAATTCCTTATTTTAGATTTGTTATATTTTTTTGTAATTCAGCACCAGGAAAAAACTTTATTCAGTTTTTTTTATTAATTTTTTATTTATTAAAATAATTTGGGTGATTACTTTTCATATGACACATTTCATATTAAAATCAGTGCACTTACTGCGGTTGAAGATTTCTTTTAAAGAATTTATTTGTAAGAACGTGCATAATTGAACTTAAATATTTCGTGAAGAATGAAAGGTATGGGTGTCGGGTTTTTTTGTAATACTTTTATATACTCAGTACTATATATATATTTATTAAACTATTCATGTTCCATAATTTTTTTTATGAAATCAAGTAAAAACTATCAATCGAGTAAGAAAAAAAACTTAAGATGCCGTTTTTTGCCAAAAGTATTCAGTATATGTTTTTTGAATATTTTTTTATAAGTAGTATAAATAATGAGCTTTTATTTGAGATATTAAACATTAAAATCGGTCGAATAGTTTAGCTTGTAGAATTATTTGCAATATATCTTCAAGAAATTTACACTCACATTCAAACTTTCATATTTCGAGAAGTATGAGAGATATCGGTGTCGGTTTTTTTTTATAATACTTGTTATTTATTCAGTAATATATACATGCATTAAACTATTCATATTACATACAATTTTTTTGAGAAATCAAGTAAAAACTATCAATCGAGTAAAAAAACAAACTTAAAATTCCCGTTTTTATCAAAAGTAATCAGTATATATTTTTTGAGTATTTTTTTAAAAGTAATGTATATAATGCGCTTTCATTTGAGATATTAAATATTTAAATCGGTTCATTGGTTTAGCTTGTAGAATTTTTTGAAATATTTATTAAAGAAGTGGCGCCATCTCTGTTCCTAAGGGGTGAAACTGCCGCTGCTGCGGGTCAAATCGCTCAGTTTGGTCCCTACTATCACTGTGCAAAGCGGCTTGCTTTTATCATGAAGTGCAGCATTTTGTTCATAACAAGTATGACTATTAGCAGTGTTGGGCGCAATTAATTACTTGTGTAATTTAATTACCAACTGAATTGCATGTAATTGAATTGTTTGTAATTGAATTACATGAAAATTCATCAATTGGTAATTAAATTAGACCAAGAAAAGTGCAGCGATTTTGATAGCACACGCAGTGTAAGTGTTATTTTAAACGTCAATCTTTTATGAAATTATGACGTTTAAATAACACTTGCACTGCGTATGCTATCAAAATCGTTGCAGACTTTTCTTTGTAGAACTAGTTTTTATTTCATCGCCCTAAACTAGAAATTGTAGATGATGCGTGTAGCGGAACGTGAAACCATCTAGGGCATCTAGACATTGACAAGATGACAAGTCATGACACTCATGACAAGTGACAGTCGCAACGTCGCACGCATAGGTATTGGGTCGCATGTATATCGAATCGAATTTTGGGCCGAGCCAATGAGGAAATAAAATAAATACAATTATTAGGTCAGGCCGAACGAATAGAAATCAAAATAATAAATATCTTAAAGCAGTGTTATAATCATAAATATTCTATCAATAAATAACTAGTGACCTACTCGACTTGTGTTACTTAAGTCAACAAGTCATTTTGTTAGTACCTTTGTTTTGTGTACACTACATGGGCACAGTACATCATTACATTGGACTCCTGATCGTGAAGAACTCGTAATTTATCCCCTGACTTACAGTGCCAAGTTTCATCAACACGTCTATCATCAGACAGAAATGGAAGTGTGGGTTAAGGTTAAAGAGGAGCCCTCGTGGGAAGACGACCCCGAGTCCAACTACGACGGCCACGGTGAGTGTATCAGATGTGCAGTCTGCTGCAGAAGTTGCTAAGCGGGCGAGGTGTTCACAATTACCTTGACACGCTCTTATACCCTTAAGAGCCAATCAACATGCTCACTAGCGCCACTGTTAAATAATTGTGATTATTTAAAATTAACGATTGATATTCCAAAAAAGGGGCCGCTACGTACTGTTTTTTGTATTTAGGTACCTTTTGAATACATTATGATTTTGAACAATCTATGAACTCAAAACAAAAACGGTTGTTTTAACTTTGGATGCATAGATTGACGAATCCAGCAACGTAAAAACTATTATATTGTATTCAAAAGGTACCTAAATACAAAATACAGTACACTATTATTTACCAGTGGCTCTAGTGAGAATGTTGATGGGCTCTTAACAATAAAGTAGCGTCAAGATCATTTTGAACACCTTGCCCGCTTAGCAACTTCTGCTGCTGACTGTATTAGGAATTATGTTAGAGTAGGTAGTTGCCAAAATGTAGACACAATTTGTATGTTGAATCGATGCAAATTGTATTTGTATGTTGAATCAATGCAAATTGTATTAGGATGAATCAACTTTTTCTTGTCATTCGTTGCCATGGTTACGGTCGGCTGGTTGTCTCTACATCCTGGTTTTATAGCATTTAAATTAACCAAACATGCTTTTTTGTTTCCATAATGGGCCATCTACCAACAACAATAAAATAACGTGGTAGTGGTAGATACAAAAGTTCTTCCAAAAACTGTGCTACTCTTGTACCCTGGCTGACAGCACAGGATATAAACAAGAAATTGAACATGTATATAATTATTTACTTGCGTAATAATTAAATCATAGTTAACTTCTTTGTACATAGTGTTCGTACGTGTTTTTTTTTTTAATACTACGTCGGTGGCAAACAAGCATACGGCCCGCCTGATGTTAAGCAGTCTCCGTAGCCTATGTACGCCTGCAACTCCAGAGGAGTTACATGCGCGTTGCCGACCCTAACACTCCTCTCCCTCGAGCTCTGGCAACCTTACTCACCGGCAGGAACACAACACTATTAGTAGGGTCTAGTGTTATTTGGCTGCGGTTTTCTGTAAGGTGGAGGTACCTCTCCAGTTGGGCTCTGCTCTAGATCTGGAATGACATCCGCTGTCCTGTGCCCTACCTCACAAAGCGAGATGTCATTCACAGTGCCCATACCTCTCTTTTGGACGTAGTTTAAGGACATACCCGGGTATGTTACGTCTATCATGTTTTATTTAATTTACTCTCAATTGCTCAAAGGTTGACTGGAAGAGAGCCCTTACAAGGGATAAGTTCGCCTTTGTACATTTTATATATTTACTTTCATTGTATTTTAACCTGTCTTATGTACAATAAAGTGTTTACATACATACATTTGTCAACTATATCATTGGATGAGTTACAAGTTATATCAACTGTGACTATACCTATAACTAACTCCTTTTCTGGTTAAAAGTAATTCAATAATTTCTTAGTCTTAAATTTTTTGCAATCATCTAAACACCAATAACCTTTGTTTGGTTGATTGGCAGGGCTTGTCACAGAGAAAAAAGAAGCTCTAAATACAACAGAAGAATCTCAGAATATTTCAACAACAGCCATTGATGCTCTTGAGAAAACTTTAGATATGAAGGTAGAACTAGAAATAGAGGAAGACAATCTAGACAATAAGGAAGCTCCAGACATTGAGGAAAGTCTAAATGAGAAGAAAGTAGCATTGGATGTGAAGGCAGAACCCTTGCTGGACGAAGAGCTGTATGCAAACTGCATGGTCATGGATGAGCTCATGCTGGGCCCGGAGACAGTGCAGATGCCACACAAGGCACCTCCGACCGGTGAGTCATCCCTTGTTTTTTCTGTGATTTATTCAGTTTAACTTAATGATGCCACTGACTTAACTTGATGACGCTAATATTTTGTGTCTGTATTTTCCAGCATAATCATCCATATTTTGCATGTCAGTAACATACTTAAAATTCAATTAATTTAAGAAATACACACAAAATCATTTATTTCAGGTCTTAAAACCCATATTTTATCACATTACAAAATATAAAATAAAAATGAAAAAATATAAAAAACATTGATAAAAATAAAAATAAAAATTAAAATATAATGTGATAATGACTGACAAAAATCTTCTTATCACCTTGAAGCAGAAATTAATCATGCCCAAATTTCATTTAAAAATCAATTTCTATTCTCCAGAAATTGCTGTATAGTATAGTAATAGTAGTAATAGCCTTTATTTCATGCTTTTTTTACAATTATATTAAATTACAATTTTATACAATATGTATTTATTTGCATGTCGCGTGTGCGGAAAATGCCTCCCCCAGTTTTTCCATTATTTCCTATTCTGTGCTGCACTCCACCAGTATCTGTCGAAGTTTCCTAGCTCATCTCATTTCATTTATTTATTTGCCATAAATTGTATGTTTACATAAGATGGTACATTAACATTGTCTCAATACAATTTTACCAGATTGTTGTAGCATAAATTAAATTAAAATATTTACAATAAGAAACTAGCATGCAATACATTTTATCTTACATTTAATTTTACAAAGTACTCGTTAAGGCTTGCTTGGATACAGCTCAATAAGATATTTATTTAGACTAGGGAAAAATTTTGTAGACGAAAGAGGAGTTCCGGGTGGTGAAAACGCTACATCGCGAACCGAATGTATTCTAATCAACAGTTCGTTTCCTCATTCCGTCGTGGCGAGGTGGCCTAGCGGTTCGAATCCGGCCTTCACCACTGTAGGGCTCCGTCACTTTCTCTACTATTTCAGTGTCATAATGCATAATTTTAAACAAATCATGCGCAACAAAACTCTAACCAGTAATCCCAGCGAAACTAAACAACAAAAAACTACACAACAGAAACTTGAACAAAAAAACAATTTCAAAACAAATGAAGAACCTGTACGCAGAAAAACACTACAAAATGACATGAAACTGCAGGGAAAGAAAAATGGAGAGAATTAGAGGAGGCCTCCACTCAAAGAGGGGTCCAAATTAAATTAAATTAGTAAATAACATACACAAACTTAACACTAACTACTAGCTATAAGAAAATTACTAACAACACGCAAAAACTTTTAATGTAAAATTGGAAATATGGAAATAAAGGCTTTTTTATTTTATTTATTTTTATTTAATGCATAATTTGATGCTATAAGTTTGGGTTATTTGTTTCAGAGGAACCGAGCCTGCTGCTTGCCTGTGGCCTGGATACCGCGGAGCGACACAGATATGAGTGTGACATTTGCGGCAAAGTATATCAACGAAAACATTTCTTGGTTCGCCATATAAAGATGCACTCGAAATACAAAAACAAGGTTTACCCATGCAATATATGTACAAAAGTGTTTTCAAAACGGAGTGCTTTAATCAGACACGAATTATCACACACCGGCGCAAAAAACTTTCCATGTGAGACGTGTAATAAAAAGTTTTCACAAAAAGGTCATTTAAATGATCATATACTCACACACACGGGGGAGAGACCTTACGTCTGCAATATGTGTTTAATGCAGTTTAAAAGATCAACTCATTTAATTGTACATAAACGATCACACACTGGGGAGACACCGTACTCCTGCAAATATTGCGACAAGAAGTTTAAAAGTTCGGGAGGTTTAGTTTCGCATAGACGCATCCACACCGGGGAAAAAGCGCAATATGCCTGCGACATATGCAACAAAACGTTCATGTGCAACCGGGACTTGACGAGGCACCAACGAGTACACACTGGGGAAAAACCTTTTGTTTGTGAAATATGTAAAAAGGCTTATAAGCAAGATGCTCACTTAAAAACGCATTTAAAAGTACACACTGGTGATTCGTGAAAAAATCACACTCATGTTATTGGTGCAAAATGGAGTTTACGTCATTAACTAGTTTAAAAAAACATCAAAAAACAGTTGGGAGAATCCTTACAGCTGTAAGATATATGCAAAAAAAAAAAAATTTGGGTATTTGAGTGTGCTCTAGAAACATATCAAACTGATTCATGCAGGAAATTATGAGTTGGTGATGATGCCAAATGAAGACATGGCGGGAAGACGGCGCGTATTTTGCTCTAGGGCCAAAAAGGGGCTATGGCCCGGCAAGTTGCGAGGATCATCGCAAGCAAAAGTGCTTGATTGTGATTTATTTTCTCTTTATTTGTAAAGTAAAATAGACAATAATCAAGTCAGTTTGATTATGTTATCATCTGCTTTTATTTTCGTCCCAATTTAGCCCTATAAGGAATTTTCTTAAAGAAATCAATATTTGTGCATGTGCTATCACATGCCCTATCACTATCACTGACTAGAAAGCCTACAGCTATAGCCTCCTAAGGCCCAGCCATTTAAGAAAAATATCTAAAATTTGCCAGTAAAATTAAACTTACAAGGAAATAAAATTTAATTTTTTTTTTTTGAAAATTTTACTAAACAAAAGAAATCCATCTCTGTTCCATTTTAAAATGATTTTACCTTTTCGGCGCCGTGTCAAACACAAAACACGTCACCGAAGTCTCAAAACTGAAATTGAACTTTATGCATATGCATGTCTATGTTGCTCTGTGGTCTATGACCGATTAATCGGTCTTTGGCGTTGAACCTACGTGCGTATATATCGGTCATTGGCGTCCAAAAGGTTAAATTTCATCAAACGTAATAAGTACTATATGTAGGACCTTGAGCCATAGGAGGTTAATGTTTTCTCGCGCATGAATTATATTATTCCGTTCATGTCCCAATCACTCCTGACTCCTGATAAGAAAGTGCAAATTTTGAGTTGTTTCTTCATGTTGGTTGGCTGGTAAAATTGACTTTTACATGATGGTTCTGAATGATAATATGACTTTAATTCAAAATCAACCTTATTGACAACCGACAATGTGGTACCTTTTGATTGAAAACGTCACATTTAAATAAAAATAATAATACGTTTTTGACAAAAAAATAATTTTTGGTACAAGCTTTTATCGCTGACTGTACTTTTTATTCCACAAGCAACTAATATATACTCATCGAAACAATTCTAAAAACTCCAAACACAATTAGGATTTATTGTTTTATCACAGAGTTCCTATGGACAACTTCAGTCTTCATCATCAGATCAGCTCGATGGTACCATAATATTGCATTGTCACCCGACTTACATATGCATGCAAATTTTCAGCTTCATTGGAAGTCGGGAAGTGGGTCAAATTTAACTTGCAAGATTTGACCCGTACAAACATAGTTACATACATTGCAAGTTAATAAAAAGCTTGTAAAAGTAGACATAATCTCGTAGCCAGGATTATTCTCCAGCAACTTGCTCTTCTATACGGCCTTGTGGGCCGCGAAGTGCTGTACTACAAGTATTTACTTGCGCCACAGTTCCTGAGAATGGTCGTGCCACACTATTAGGATTTGAGATCGATCTAGTAATATACCAATTTAACCTACAAGTGCCTTGTTGGCACAAATGACCGGATCAGCTGTAAGTTTTCGTTGGACAACCTGATGGGCCAACCGTCCCTGTCATTATTTTTTTTTCTTCTTTGGCCCAAGCTTTATTCCGTACGGTTTGACGTAAGACGTTGTAAGTTGTAATTTATGAAAATACGTAGCTATATATTTTAATTAGATATCTCATCTATCTAGTGACTTCCTAAATTGATTACGAGACGTTATTTAACAGTACCAATAGGTTCAGTTTCTTCTAAACTCACTCTCTCTGTGCCATTGCAACTTAATGTTTGACTAGTTTTACTGCCTCTTTTATCTACACCATTCAGCTTCTCATTCAAAGGCGCTGACTCCCTATCATCAGTCTCAAGGTCCGGGAGCGGAGCCCCCCTGAAGTGTTCTTCAATCTGCTGCAAAGTCCGGCCGCTTGTCTCCGGTAATAGCACCCACGCCACCGCCAGACAAGCAACTATCACTCCAGCATACACAGTAAATGTTCCATGCAGACCCGCAAGGGCTATTAAACTAGGAAATGCCTTAAGAACAATAAAGACAGAGCCACACTGCGCTATTAAACCGATACTTCCACCTAAACCTCTGTACTGCAAAGGAAATACTTCCCCAGCTATAACAAACGGCAGTGGCTGCATCCCCATTGACACACTCAACATCTGCAGATTTATAAGTATACCAGAAATCCATAAATAATCAAATGACAAATAACCCTTAGCTCTAGCGAAGACGTAAGCGCCCATAGCTAGCTGACTACCAGCACAGATAACCCCAACACTAAACAACATTGTTCTCCTTCTAACTTTGTTTATCACATAAACTGCAATTATACTGAAGATTAATCTCTGAAAGTCTAATGCCACCATCCATAAATGAGCATTAATGCTAGGCCCAAGCAGAAGCTGCAGAATCGTAACCGAGTACGCTCCCATTATCAGTCCTCCTGAATACGTCATCAGAATATACAAGGCAAACATGAGGAATATAGGTTTGTAGAATTCCCTTTTCGTCGCAACAGCCATCATCTCTTTAAGTTTGGCCTGCTCAGTACTCTGTTTTGTTTCTAAAAGCTTAACGCTCTGTATCATCTTCTCCAGCTCTGGTATTTCTTCTTCTCCTCTATACCATATGAAGTTCTTTCTGCATCTGTCATATTGTCCTTTTGTCGCTAGCCAGCTTGGAGATTCTGGCGAGATTATGGCTAAGATGAGACTGATGATAGCGAAGGATATGGAGCAGAGAGCAGTCATCTGGTAGCTGATGAGTGATCCGATGAGGTGGACAAATAGGAGGCCGAAGGTCTGGGCTAGTGTGGAGGTGGAAAGGAATCCGCCTCGGTAGCGCGGGCTGGTGCACTCGCCGATGAAGATAGAGCGGAGTGGCATAAACATGCCAAACGACAGGCCTTGGAGTAGCCTGCCTAACAGCAGCAGCTGAAACGATTAAGAAAATGTGAGAAAAGTAACTTGGGTGATGTGAATGTTGCATTGCTTGAAAGTGTGGGTATTTCACAATTAACTGCCAATAATTTTCCAATATTCTCAGCACTAGGGATATAAACTAATGGAATACTGTATTGTTTGTTGGAATACTATACTATCTCTTTATTTTCACCAGAAGATTGTAATCCCGGAGTGGACCCCAGGCTCTCAGGAAAATGAGCCAAGGCAATGAGCCAGACCAAGAACAGCTAAGGCGACTAGTTTGGGTTGCGTGTTGTGCAGCCCTGTACGCTTACCTCATAGCTGTGAGCCAGGATGATGATGCACCGGCCCACCATCTTGGTAAGACTGACAACGTAGAGCGCCACCTTCCATCCTCCACAAATCATCACTGCCGGGACCTTTAGGCTCTGGCATCTAGGCGGGGCTCTGAAGCCAGTTGCCATAGATCGGGGGTGATGATTGAGCATATAGTCTGCGAGCATACCTCATAGCTATGGGCGAGCATGATGGTGCACCATCCCAGCATCATGGTAAGGGTTACTACGTAGAGCGCCACCTTTCTTCCTCCGCGCGTCATCAAAGCTGGCACCATGAAGTTACCGCAGATCATCGGGATTGAAGAAACTGAAGCTGAATATAAAACATTTTGTTTTAGCTTTATATGAGAGAGTTTGGGGGTAAAGTTTCAAGTGCGTTTCATGGCTTGGTTTAATTACACCTAAATATCATAATGCCATTGTCCGTTCTTTCTAAATTTCAAAACAACAGTCTCAAAATGCCTAAAAATGTCAAATTGTTTTCTTCTTAAAATGGTCGAATACCATAATTACTTTATTAATATCGTCCAAGTCTCAAAATACCTAAATGTTAAAACTACCGAATTTCCAATGGGATTTATTTTTGAAATATATTTAGTTGAAACATGTCTTATGTTCAAAATAGCCTTTGTCGTATTAACAATTATTTTCGATGGTCCATTGAATTCGATAATAGAGTCCATTTCAGCTAAGTTTGCACCAACTTGATGAGACCGATACAGTCGGGGTTACTTAGTAATATGTTACCGTACTCTGACAAATAAATACTAAACTTTAATGACTATTACTACATAAAACAGGTACTTTATGAGGATACTCTTAATGAAATCTACAATATATAAAAATCTATTCTAGTTTTTACTTCCTAACATCCCGATGAACCTGGGCTCTTTAAAGGGCCCTCCACTCTCGTGCGCGAATCGCGGCGCGAAGCCGCGAACGAGTGTGTGGAGTCTAGTTCGCTAATCAGCGAAATCGACTCCACACTCGCGTTCGCGGCTTCGCGCCGCGTAGTCTGAGCGGGCTTAACATCTACATGATGATGAAGTGAAAAATATAGACTGTCCAACTCAAGGTTAGGTACGTGACAAACGTCTAGGTAACGAAAGTTTTATTTTATGACTGAAATTTAAATCAATTATTATATGACACTTGTTTCTCTCCGGAGTCTAGGAGCAAAAACTTAAAATTAATGGCAATAGCATCATGTGCATGCCCTAATATGTTACAATTTACGCCCTTAGTTACCTAGGAATTTCTCGACTCTTCGGTGGCACCGATATATTCATTATTATTATTATCTACATATGGTGGGATTTTAACTGACCTAGTCAAGAAGAATAGTTCAGATACTTGAAGTGCTGAATCAGGATGCTCCATGCAACATGCAACAGGATCCCCGGGGAAGCCGAACGCGCAGCCGCAACCGATGACGATGCTGCTGTTACCAGACCTTGGTGAAATGAAAACGAACCTAGCCAGGAAGTCTGGTCTTCAGAGACTTGAAGCGCTGAGTTAGGGTGTTCCAACTGTGGTAACAGGATCCCTGGGAAGCCGAACGCGCTGCCGCAGCCGATGACGCTGCTGCTCACCGCGGCCGTTACCAAACCTTGGTGAAAACTAACCTAGCCAAGAAGCCTGGTCTGCAGAGACTTGAAGTGCTGAGTCAGGATGTTCCATCTGCGGTAGTAGACTGTCTACTTTAGTTGTTCGTGGTGAAAACTAACCTAGCCAGGAAGCCTGGTCTTCCGAGACTTGAAGCGCTGAATCAGGGTGCTCCAACTGCGTGCGGTAACAGGATCCCTGGGAAGCCGAACGCGCAGCCACAGCCGATGACGCTGCTGCTCACCGCGGCCGTTACCAAACCTTGGTGAAAACTAACCTAGCCAAGCAGCCTGGTCTGCAGAGACTTGAAGTGCTGATCGAGTCAGGATATTCCATCTGCGGTAGTAGACTATCTACTTTAGTTGTCTGTGGTGAAAACTAACCTAGCCAGGAAGCCTGGTCTTCAGTGACTTGAAGCGCTGAATCAGGGTGCTCCAACTGCGGTAACAGGATCCCTGGGAAGCCGAACGCGCAGCCGCAGCCGATGACGCTGCTGCTCACCGCAGCCGTTACCAAACTTTGGTGAAAAATAACCTAGCCAAGAAGCCTGGTCTGCAGAGACTTGAAGTGCTGAGTCAGGATGTTGCATCTGCGGTAGTAGACTGTCTACTTTAGTTGTCTGTGGTGAAAACTAACCTAGCCAGGAAGCCTGGTCTTCAGTGACTTGAAGCGCTGAATCAGGGTGCTCCAACTGCGGTAACAGGATCCCTGGGAAACCGAACGCGCAGCCGCAGCCGATGACGCTGCTGCTCACCGCGGCCGTTACCAGACACTGACAATGAAAAAAATGATCTAAGCATACATGTATGCTTTAGAAAATAACTAACCTTGTCGGTACGTAGGAGGTCATTTTATATAAAATTGGTCTTACACTACAAGCGAAGCGGTAGGTAAAATAAAAATTCTCAAATCTAAAAAACTTTTTAGATTTTTATTTTATAAGATTTCTACTCAGAAGCACGAACATTTTGGATTATAATATCGTACAACTAGATAATTGAAATTCTCAAAATCTCCCAACTACTCGAATATCTTCATGAAATAAACTTTGAAAACGTATTATGTCGCGTATAATTAATTATCGAATATCTTCGTTTAGGTGTAATTTTTTGGAATGACGATGACACAGTTCTGATTAGTTCTGAAGCAAAATATTCAATGAATGGGAGAAAAAACCCAGATAAAACAAAAAATAACATTTTTTCATACTTAATTGTGTATTGAGCTTGTGGACCATAGTAGTTGTATAGTATTGCATTATAGTAGGGTGGTTTTACGGTAAGAATATATCCGGCCAAGTGCGAGTCGGACTCGCGCACGAAGGGTTCCATACCATTACGCAAAAAACGCCAAAAAAGTCACGTTTGTTGTATGGGAGCCCCACTTAAATATTTATATTATTCTGATTTTAGTATTTGTTGTTATAGCGGCAACAGAAATACATCATCTGTGAAAATTTCAACTGTCTAGCTACCACGGTTCATTAGATACAGCCTGGTGACAGACGGACAGACAGACAGACAGCGGATTCTTAGTAATAGGGTCCCGTTTTTACCCTTCGGGTACGGAACCCTAAAGAACTGGAATCTTATTCCATGTTTGTCTGTCTTGAGCTGTGGTCAACCAGTTCTTTATAGGGTAGCTAATAGCTACCCTATAGGGTATAGCTAGGTAGCTAATAGCTAGCTACCCTATAGGGGCCATGGTATGGATACAATAATATCTATATAAACTACTTTAAAAGTATTTCAAACGTGTAACTAAGTGTACGGATAAATAAAGCTATAATAATTACTAACTAAATAAAGTTACACAATAAACTTACTTGTCTCAAAAATGGACTAAACGTCTTAGTTTTTTCTGACATTATTTTTATATTTTTATTATTGTAATAATTGCCGCACGGGTAAACTACTCAAACGCACTCATTCTGCTGTTATGTCATTTTACTAGTATCTATCTGTGATAGCATTTAATTTATATTTAATTAGTTTAGTTTTAAATCCGTTCAAAAAACGGTTTTACTGTTTAAGTCGGAAGGGTAAAAATACATTGCACATTACAAATGCTCTTAAATAGAAATCAATTATTTACTTTTATAAACCGTTAAAGTTTAAACTGTTTAAAATATCATATTTATCAGTAGTCATTGTTGTTGAACTAGTCAGCAAATTGCAGCTATGTTTATCTAAGGTACGTAGGGGCTATTACGAAACCCCTAAGAAAAGTTTTCGGGCGAGTTGGGAGTGCCTAATATTTGTTATTGGCATACCCCGGGGTTTTGGGTGCGGAAATGTTTTACGCTAGCCCAAAAGTAGGTAAAACAGAAACTATTTTAACATTTTTAATTCATAGTTTGGCACTAATTTTTGCTATTAATTATACAATAAACAAAGTATAAATACCTACTTACACGAAATCGTTACCGCGCACCTAAAACCCCGGGGTATGATTTTTGGAATTTTAGTTTTCCTTTATATATATTATGCCGAAAATACTGTTAAAATATCGCTAGATATAGAAAATGCTCGTAAAAAAATATGGCAGCATTGTGTCTTTATGATTCAGAAAAAAACCGGCCAAGTGCGAGTCGGACTCGCCCACCGAGGGTTCCGTACTTTTTAGTATTTGTTGTTATAGCGGCAACAGAAACACGTCATCTGTGAAAATTTCAACTGGCTAGCTATCACGGTTCTTGCGATACAGCCTGGTGACAGATAGACGGACAGCGGAGTCTTAGTAATAGGGTCCCGTTTTTACCCTTTGGGTACGGAATCCTAAAAACAGTAACGATTGATATTATTAAATATGAACAGTATTGATTGATGCTTATGAAATGAGTTTAGTGTACGTAGGCACAAAACAAACTCCCTTAAGAGGAAAGGGGACGGCCGTTTCTGCATACAAACGTAGTCCCCATTTTCCTCTCTCGATATTTCTCCTCTCCTTTCGTCTCTTGACATTATGGAAAATATTTTTAAATAATTTAATGTATATTATAGCCATAGCTATGCCCCTACGTTTGACTTTTTTCGATGTGTTGATTATCATACAAATTTTTACATGTTCCGAACTCTTCGAAAATTCGAAAAAAATGAAACGTGAGGGCATGGCTGTAGTTGATTTTTAATACTGTTAATATCCAGAGAGGAAAATTAGGACTACGTTTGTATGAAATCATAATCATAATCATAATCATTTATTTGCACATAAAAAGGGTTTTACATAGATATTATAAAAGTTACATTGGTCTAGCCTTTTTAGCTGTTTTTGGCAACATACAAATGGGTCCTTATAATACATTAAATTTGTATTACATAAGACTATCTTAAATTAACTTAATTAATTACTAACTACATTAACTAAAGTCGAGAAAAGGCGATTTCTCGCGGGTCCTCCACTTCCATCTTAACGACAGTTGGCAGCGAACAAACCTAAGGAGGCTAATTTTCATATCTAAATGATGTTATTTTGTTATAATTCTGGCGTGCATTTCGCTCGTACTTGTTCGTACGTGTATTGCCATGAGCGAGATACACGAGCGAATGATAACAAAATTACATCATTTTGATATCAAAATATAATTTATACATTTTATACATTTATATGCTATTGTTATTAGTAGGTGTACTATTGTTATGATTATGTACGACTACTAGATACTACAAGTTTGCACTATTTATCATTACTTTTTAATTGTACCTCGATATGTGAATTAGGAAACTATAGGTCTATAAAAAATCAATTTGTAGCTATTAGCTAAGTTGCTAATGTTTATTTTAAGACTGTTTGTTTCTCAATAATAATAAAAAAGGTTTGAATAAGCCTGTAGGTCAGATAACCGTGGCGTCTGGCTACAATTATGTTGCCAGTGTATAACTATAGTTTAATAAAGAAGATGGGCACCTTTGCACCCAGTGCAGCTTGCGGAGATTTTTTTTAATGAAATATTTAATTTTGCATTGTACTTTATTTGTTAATTTAACAAATAAAGTTAATTTATTTGTTATATTTTATTTTTATTTTTATGAAACATATTAATAACGGGTCACACACGTATTTTAAGTCGAAAACGCTCGACCCGTTATCAATATGTTTAATATGTCTGTGTCTCACGGAAGTTTTGTTATAAATTTATTTTTATGATTGTAAATAAACACATTTGGACATATTAAGAAGATTTATTTATTTACTCACACTAATGGAATAACCCCACTATACTTAAGCATTTATCACTGTTTAAATTATGAACTAGTTTTGATAACCTAATTCTATATAAGATATGTATAATAGACAAGGCCATGAAATGTTATGGAGATTGAAACATGCTTATGTCGTAGATTATAGCTATTTGTGTATGAAAACTGCCACCCTACTGCTATTTATAATTTCAAAAGGTAAAATTGGACTTGGCTGACCGTAGTTATACAGGTCAATTCGAACGTACACCGACATCTGAATGATGTCAATTAGTTATCATGCGTCTTGTTTGCGCCAATACAAACCCACGACAAATACGAGCATAATGCACGGTAACGAACTGACAACCAGATATCATTTTGATGTCAGTGTACGTTCAAGTAGGCCTGATTTTTTTTATTTTTATTTTTATTTTTATTTATTTATTGATAGTCACATAAATAAATTTAAAGCATAAATAAAGCATTTTGAGCCGTTAAAAAAGGTTTAAAAATGGTTAAACTATAGGTACATGGCGCCATTAAATTAGAATATAGATTTTGATATTGATTTATTTATTTCATAATATTAAATTACATTATAAATTATTTTAACTTAATCTATCTTTCTACCTAAAATGCTTTTATTAATCACGCTTTAAGTGTATTATTACGCATAATACACTTAAAGCGAACTAGGGACACCGACATATCTCGCAGAATTGCGAATCTTAAGTGGCAGTGGGCGGGGCACATTGCTCGCAGAACTGATGGCCGGTGGGGCCGGAAGGTTCTGGTGTCCGCGTACTGGAAGACGAGCTGCCGGTAGGCCTCCAACGAGATGGAGCGACGACCTGGTTAAGGTCGCGGGAATTCGGTGGATGCGAGCGGCACAGGATCGGGCGGAGTGGCGAGCCTTGGGGGAGGCCTATGTCCAGCAGTGGACGTCTATCGGCTGACATGATAATGATGACTTAGTGTTGCAATAAATAAGCCGACTGAGATAATTACGTTGTTTTCGTCTGCGGAGAGTAACCCCTACTACCTACACTGTTATTTATAGCCTAAATAAATAAATAAATTGTCGACAATCTTAATATGCTTCGAATTCCATAGTGGATTATTAAGTTCATCGGATTAAAGAGGAACATATTAACCTGCATTCAACATCGATATTATAATATAATAAATTTTAGTGCTTTTTAATGGATTTTAATATTAAAAAATGCCAATTCAAAGATACCTACATAGTTCAAACATACATATTGTTTAAATTCGAATAAACAGCCAAATTGAAATAACTTTCATCGATATCTTAATATTGTTAGGAAGTCCCAAGACAATTAGGTATTTGTGTCACTAGCAACTAGATCGCCCACGTAGGACACTTCTAATAGGTATCAAAGGATTGATTCATCTCGCGCCGCATCGCTTAGCTTCGCGTTCGCGTGTTGTTCGCCTACGTAGTACGCCGCGTTACACAAATTGACTTTATCTCGTCTGATAAACAATTAAAACAATTTGTATTATAATTTATATTATGTTTATTTAATTAAATTTGTATTATATGTATTATGTATAGTATGTATTATAATTAAATTTGTAAAACAATTTGTATTATAATTTATGTTATGTTTAGAGTTTTGAATGATTCACGGTTAGTTTCACTAGACTTATATTGACCGGGATATAGACCGTGATTACCTTTTGTATTATTTGTGAGCTCCCGATATTTCGACGCAGTTACATGCATCATGTTCACGGGTGACTGAAGATAGCGGGTGGGTGTCAAAGTTGTGTAGACAGCGCTCTGTCTACCCTCATTCTTGCGCGTCGGCTGCGTTCACTTTCACCGTTACCAACGGTCGCATTCACACTTGTTGGTCCGGTCGCGTTCACAATCGTTGGTCTGTCCAAACACACTACACTCACGGTATCACTACGCGTGTTTGATTCGGATATCACTGGTTTTTTACACAAACAAATCACAGGATTCCACACATTTGACAGTTTAAACCCATCTTCACGATTGAAATTTTTGTATTTGTGAATTTCAACGGCTTCTCTTACCAATCTTGGTATATAGTGGCGTTCTGTCGAAATGACCTTGGGACTATGCAACTCGATCCAGTGATTTGTACTCGACTCAAGGAGATGCTGAGCAATAGCTGACTTGCGAACGTCATTGTTCTTGACCGCAGCAATGTGTTCTTTAATTCTGCAGGCAATAGTGCGTTTGGTCTGCCCAATGACGAACTACCACAGCTGCACTCAACTTTGTATACACCAGGTTTTTCCAGGGGAAAATTGTCTTTAGGCGACCGCAGAAATTGTGCAATTTTCCTGTGCGGGGTGAAGATAGTTTTTACAGAGTAGTTATTTAGTATTTTTGATATCTTGTCTGTCACACCCTTGACGTACGGCATAAACGCTGGCTGTCTCTCAACGCGATGAGTGAGGCGCTTGGTTTTTGTGTCCCGCTTGTCAATGTTAACTCTGTAGCCATTCATCATCAGGACACTGAACATGGTTCAGCTCCTGGTTTAGATGTAGCGAGTCACACAGAGCGTGTGCTCGATTATTCAGTGATGCCACAACCGAGTTTAACTGTCTGGGATGATGGTGCGAGCTCGCGTGTAAATAGCGGTCCGTGTGAGTCGGTTTCTTATAGACTGAGTGTCCCAGCATGCCACAACCTGTAACATTCAGTCTCACATCCAGAAACGCAATACTCCTTTCTTGTTCCATTTCCAATGTAAACGACATGGATCGGTGCATGCTATTAAGGTGTAGCATCAGTTCAACTTCCTGTTTACCACCCTTAATTATGCAGAACACATCATCCACGTACCTCTTCCAAATTTTAACGGGAACTGGGGGCGCAGAAAGGGCTAGGTGCTTAAAGTGTTCCATCCAAATGTTAGCCACCACTGGAGCCACCGGACTGCCCATCGCTACTCCCTCTGCCTGAATATAATATTGCCCGCGAAACAGAAAATAATTTGTAGTGAGGCAGTGTTCAAGGAGCCTTACGTATTCTATTGGCATGCCGTTTTCCTGGATCTTGTTTCTTACAACCTCAATATTATGTTTATTTAAAATAGGGTATTTGACTGTATTTAAAATAAATTATTTTATACCATGTATCACAGAACTATTTTCCATTTTAAAACCCGTATAAAACTATAAAGACGTATGTAATTTGATTGTGACGTCACATGCTAGTGTTTCATATAAATTCCATAGTAGCAAAATCGTATTGACAGTTCGAAAAAAGAAACTGATTTGACTGGTAGTCAAATACCCTGTTGAATATTATGAAACAGATAAAACTAAATCTATACCATCAGTTTTATCGTTTGTGTGAAGCACAATTAAGATCTTCCCAGTAATTTGTCTAATAGTTAAGATATTATAAACAAACAGTAAGTGTATGTAAATACATGGCAACCTACCAATAAAAACGACATTTTATACACTACTCCATCATGCTTAACAGACATTGCCAAACCAGTTTGAATTTCAACTTTATTTCGCGGTAATACGTTGAATATTTGAATGCGTTTGTCCAATGGCTGTTAAGACTTTTATGCGTTAGGGCATTTATATCTACAATTATAGTAATGAGGTGGTCTTGTGAGAGGATAATGATTTTACTAATATACTTGTTATAATAATAAATAAATCAATTAACAATTAATTAATCATCTATTATGATTTACTTAAATTATTTGATACCAACCGGGCTAGCACATGATTGGCGTGAGAGTATCTCGCCGCGACATAGACTACCCGTTCCCCTTTAATTCATACAGTTAGTAAAAGACGGGTAGTCTATCTCGCGGCGATATACTGTCGCGTCAATCAATGTGCTCGGCCTACGTATAGAAATTAAAATAAAATTAATATTTCAAAGTTTTACTGTTAGGTATGTCAGAATCCTTTTCATATTGGGTCAAATATACAACTAGAGTTGGACCAAGCTAACTTTGCATGGCATTTGAAATGACAGTGTGACAATATCATCATTAAGCTTCTGTACCGTTATTTGAAGCCTATATTATAATATTTGAGAGAGCGATGCAGTTTGTCAGTGACGAGCGGTTCCGGTTCATGATTGTGCTGACATCTACCGGCATGTTTCCACTTTACCAATTTCAGTTTTAACCCCCTCCAACTCCACCAGCGACCGTGGCGTGCGACCTCGGATTTAGTTCATTGGCGTTCTGTTTGTCGGAACGTTCGGTTCACTACAAAAAATTCTTAGAAATTCTTAAATTCTTA
Source organism: Cydia strobilella (assembly GCF_947568885.1). Taxonomy (NCBI): domain Eukaryota; kingdom Metazoa; phylum Arthropoda; class Insecta; order Lepidoptera; family Tortricidae; genus Cydia; species Cydia strobilella. Next base: position 10,076,565 of record NC_086062.1, on the reverse strand, counting down.
GAATTTTTTGTAAGTACTAATTAAAAGTATTTTTTTTTTAAAACGGTGTTACCGTTCGATTATTAATATAATTTAAATTTAAAACATTTGACGGACAGCTCGGGTTCGTTAACGTGTTTAGAGAAGCTGACACGTGATCGATTCACATCGCGAGCGCAGCGCAGCGGTCGCCGTAAGTATGCGACTTTTATATTATTTTGTTTACCGTGAATCGATTCGTCTTAAGGCACGGAACAGGCCCTTGAAAAAGTGAAAATGGCAATTTATAGGCCTCCGTTTTAGTGTCCTCCGAAAGGGAGGTTATAACGGTTTCTATTTCAAAATAGAACTGCCTAATTTCAAAGGTCTTAAACAGACGCGCTCTATGACGTCGTAATTTATGCCAAGTAATCACTGTGTGTTTGCATTTAGTATTTTTAGGCTAAAGTAATTACAGTGTTAATGATAGTGAGATATACCTATGACCTGATATTTTCCGTGCATTTCCACATTTTCTGGTACTGTGCTGCTGTAATAAAAATTATTTTCCTTTGCATTGAAATCGAAATATCACAAAAATAAAGAAATGCCATATTTGGTATTGGCACCATTAAACAGTTACTCTAGTCGCTTCCAAACTAGGGTCCTATCTGCCTTAAAGTCGACGAAGCCCAGCTATCGCTGGGCTTCTATTTCCGCTCTGAAGAGCGAAAGGTAACTAACAAACCTACATCGAAAACCTCCCTTTTCGATCTTTGTGTCTATAGTCTTTGGAAAGTTTTCTCTTAAGTATTGCCAACTTTGGTTGCACGGTAGTGACGGTACGGTCAGCACCTTTGAATTTTATTTTCAATTAAAGGTTTTGTACCTAACAATAAATACTTAGCTGTTAAAAGCTGCCTGCTAGTTCAAGCAAGGGATTGGAAAGTGAAACTCTTGTATGTAAAACTGAGGTATCTCTATCCAGTTTGTGTTGTTATGAATTTTGGTTAATAAGTATTTTTATACATACAAAATTTGGATTTCGTATATATATGTATATGTATAACAGCATACAGGAGGGGCACTATTTTACCCTTTGCTATGAAAATAACTCTTGTGAAAAAACTGAGTAACGTAATTGAGGCTGGGAGGTCTGGTGGTTACGGAGCCGCTGCCTGCACTAGGCATACATTCCTGCTACATAAGCAGAGTAGTACAATGGTGCATTATGTTGGCTTAGTATACTCTAAGATTTCCCACCTGCGAAAGGTGTGAAGAAATTTACCACCATAACGTAACTTATATAATGGATATCCGCCAAGCCCTAAATACTACAGCAATTACCCACTGCGCAAGCGGGTATTGCCGGAAAGTTTATTAAAATATGTGCTGTTAAGCTACGCTGTGCTATGCTTTAGAATTCAAATAACATACTTAAAATTTCCCGCCTGCGTAAGGCGTGTGAATATTATTATTTAGCCAGCTGAAGACCCGTCGCCTGCGCAAGGCGTGCGAGTTTCATTATCATGAAAAGCTAGTAGATGAAGCAAAATACTATAACACTGGTATAATACAATCAACAGGGCTCCAAACGCCAAGACCTTTTATTACCGCCTGCGTAAGGCGTGTAAAAATGATTAGTCATTGGGCGAAAAGCTAATAGTTGGACATTGTTCTGGAACTGTTGTTACTGGGTTTTTAGTAGTTACAGTTACACTAAAACTGTTTAAGCTAAGTATATTAATATCATACAACATGCCTGCGCAAGGCGTGCAATATACATTAGCCTGCTGTGCAAGCGCGCAGCAATTAGTTCAGGAGTTTATTAACCAAATATTGCTACTACAAAGCAATTATGATACAAGTATCTATTTAACATGTTTTTCAATGTGTAAAAATGATTCACCTCCATGTAAATCTCTGCCTACGCAAGGCATTTGAGAAATTATTTACACTTTCGTTTTGCTGCAAAAACACACCTCACTAATAAACATTAAATTCTCCCGGGGAGACCCTAAGTCTTAATATTATAAGACCCTAAAAAGATAAAATAAGTAACACACTCACTGCCAGCGACCCGCTAGGCGGGTTCCCTTTCGTAGACGCTTTTCGCTACATACTGTTTTTCTCGTGTTATTAGCTACGCTAGCAACGCGTAGTTCGCTCTGGCATTGAGTGGGTTAACTGGCTTTTAGGGCAGTAAGATTAGAAATCACCATAAGCACCAAGAACCCCGTTTTTAACAAACCAATCTATTAGGTTAGAAGTGGGTTTAGACGCGGTTCATTCAATCAAGCAAATAATTGTGTAATTCCTATGCCAGGGCCAAGGTCACGATTTTATAAAGTTCATGATACTAATCGTTGAACTAAAATTTTAAAATTTAATTTTGTTTGCCATAACCAGCGGGCCGCCCCGGCGCCACATATGATGCAAGTCATTGCGATTGCAAGTTAATGGGCCACTAGTGCCTGAAGTTGTTAATTTTTTCATTCATTTTCAGTTTATTCATTCATTAAAAGGTAGAAATACATTACTCTTGACTGGCTCAGGCCAAAAATTCATCATTTAAATGATGGGATTAATCCCATGTGGGTCAAAACATTAAGAGAAAGGTTCCTTCTCTGCATATAATTATAAATGTTTGATACAATGTATCCCACCTGCAAGGGTGCATTGTAAGAAGTTAACTTTAGACTCCTTTAACTTTGCATTGTCTTCAGGAAAGACGTGAACGAGGTAATCAAATTACTATATGTATAAAATGTGTATGACTCTCACATTGCAACTCATCTACTCAGAGTATCAGTCCAAATGAAACAAAGCCATTTTGTTTATCAATCCAGATGAATAACACACGTTAATGATATAAATGTCCTAGATTCCCTAGACAACTTCAGGTTAACAACAGAGCCCTCGCAGACTCGCACGTTTTTAAGGAATGGGGACAAAGGTCATTTTCTGGAAAACTGATCCAATCCCTTAAGTTAATAAGCTGAAAGAATTTACATACATGTATCAATGGGTTAAAATCCAACAATATAAAAAACGGTCAGTTTGTTTCTAAATATCAAAAGCTAAAAATTACTCAGGAAGCAGTAATAAGGTAATCTCGATGGTTATTACTGTACTAATGCTCATTAATGGTGTCCGGTGAAATTCCTCCCATATTTATTGTTTTTGGTAACAATATTTTAAAAACAGTATTAGCTTTGTGAGAATGGTACAAATACATGCGCGAATCATTAAGCTCACTCAGATAACTATTATTTAAATCATCCTAATATAGAGGGTTGATAAGATTTAAAGCTAGGTGCCTGCGCCATAGCCCAGGCGGCAGGTTGAATTGGTGCTCAAATCACGTTTGACACTTTAAGGCACTTCATTTGAAAGCTACATCACTATTTTTCTTTCGTTTCTCTTCAAAAACATAAAAAGAAGAAGGGTGCTTAATGCCAAATGATTGAAGGCTGATCATTTTACACGCGAAGGTCATTGACCTTACCTACCTAACCCGCCAGATAATAACATCAGTTAAATCTATAATCTATATATAAATATATCTTGCTCTTTCTTGAGCTTGCGCTACTGGTAGTACAAGTAATCCCGAAATAAGGTGCTGTTGTAGACAAAACGCCCTAGCTTTGTAGCCGTCTTCCGGGTAGCATGGCTGTTATAGGTTGAAATTATGCGAATGCAAATATTTGTTTTGAAACACTACGCAGATCTGTCGTCTATGCACGGGCCAAACCTTGGCTAAACAGAAACGCAAACAGAGTACCTAATGTGTAAAATATCAAACGGCACAAAGAACCAAGCGGAAGAGCAATTCTCTGGACAGAGCTTAGATTCAGTTGTTGTAGCTGGTTAACCGGAATTGACGGGGTTTTTATTACCAATAATACAGCACTTGCTTATGACTTTGATCAGATACGGTCACTACGTGTTTAATCTAAAACCAAAGGCCAAGTTAAGTTATATATGTCGTACGCCCTAATATACTAATATTATATACATCTTGCAGGATGTTACATATTTTCACAAATAGTAATGAGAGGAACATCTTACTGTTATTCTTGCGGTAATACAGCTCTCGGATTAATATTATACTTACCATACCGGCTCTAATTATTGCTCGTGTAATAAAATAAAACCACATAATAGGTTGGTTAGTATGGGCTTAGGCCCTAGAATATTTTGGAATACTCTGTGGAGTTAGGCTTTACCAACATAGCGACTATCATAGAAAAGTTTAGTTTTATACAAAATGTATATACCTATAACAAGGGCATTCACATTATGAATAGCTGAGGCTCAGCTGCTAAGCACTGTACCTACACAACGACAGAGAGTTCATGTTGGGTACCTGGCTGAGGTAACTCCTTCAGATGGGCAACAGAAAGTTGTTATAGCCCTACCGAAATTAACTTGTCAACATAATATCATTCACGATCTAATTGTTATTCAAGATTGTACCATAGCTAGAAAATAATGGTAGCTAATGAGTTAATCCTTTAATTGATTGACCGAAAGCCCTGATCACGTTTACACTGTGGTGACAAGTGCACTTTACATGTTAATTACCTGCCTCAAATACTAAGACTTTTAAAAAGAAACAAGTGAGGCTCGGAGGAATGTATTGAAAACTCGTTTTTGGGTGCCTGTAAAATAAATTGTATCCTGCCTTATCATTACTAATGTCGGGTATTATTACATGGGTAAATGACACTTAAAATGTTCAACAATCAAGGTTTATTTTCCTCGTTGCAAGGTAAATACGTTGAATACAATAATAAATATTGAAAAAGAATACAAACACAAATTATGGCCTAAATACATTTGTGGGATGGATGAAATAAAATATAATAAGGTTGTCAGAAATAATTTTTAATAAACATACTGATATCTATATACATTCAGTTTTTGACGACCCTAATTACCCACCTATAAATAATTAGGTGTAGTAAAATATGTCACTTCACACTTAGCCCATTAGTCTATTTCACATTCATCCATGTACCCGGATTGTTAAGTGCACTTGTACTAGTTGTTTCCACCAGTTTCACTTATGAGTATAAATGAGTCACATAAGTCACATTGGCGTTTTCTGACCACCAGGCGATCACAGACACGTCTCAAATATTATAATATAGGCTTCAAATAACGGTACAGAAGCTTAATAGCAGCGTTTTACCTTACAATAAAACGCTTATTAAGCGAAATACCTTATTTGAAGCCTATATTTTTAACTTCGCCTGTGGCTACAACACTCAGTTGCAATAAACCACATCACTTTTATTTTATTATGCCCGTTGAGGGCACTTTTGGCACGCTGCATTTTAACCTATACCATGCAATATGCAAATAGCAACATCTACTGTCTTTACAGTTCAATGCCAGTGCATACCAGTGATACCAGTGTATGTCTTTGTTTTATTACACATCGGAATAATAAATGAACTCAACCCTTTGGTAAGTGGTATATTGCAACTTTGTTTTATTATGGTATATTTTGAGACCCAATGAACTAAATCCGAGGTCGCACGCCACGGTCGCTGGTGGAGTTGGAGGGGGTTAAAACTGAAATTGGTAAAGTGGAAACATGCCGGTAGATGTCAGCACAATCATGAACCGGAACCGCTCGTCACTGACAAACTGCATCGCTCTCTCAAATATTATAATATAGGCTTCAAATAAGGTATTTCGCTTAATAAGCGTTTTATTGTAAGGTAAAACGCTGCTATTAATGTCTGAATTATATGAAAATATGATGTTTATAATGAGAGTCTTACTTTGTTATGTTCAAGTCGGTGCAAAGTTAGCTTAGACGGACTGTACCTACACATTAATGTGACATTCTCAAGCAAAAGGTACCACATTGTCGCTTACCTTAAGGACGAAATTTGTTTATAACTTTATACAAATAACCTGTCAGTGTCCTTATGGAAAGCGACAATGTGGTACCTTCTACTTGAAAACGACATATTTATACATTAACACAGATTAGATTTTAAAAATCTTGACAGGGCGAGTATTTATGGTTTCAGTTCTTTAGGTGTTGAATAAGGACCTCTCCGATTTTTTTTAATTATAAACTGTTCGGCGATTATCCCTAGCAAAGAGGATATAATAGGATAGAGCGGTACTGTCATAGTAAATTTTGTAAATTCACTGCCATCTATCGACACACTTTAAAACTAAAAAGGTAGATTTATAAAAGTACGATAAAATGTATTTAAAATATAGATAAATGATTTTTTTTACTTGCATTAATTATTTTTGTATGATTTTGACCCATTTCTTTCACTGATACAAACGAAACTGTCAACGCCCTCTATACGAAAGTAGGCCAATAGTAGTGGCACCATCTGATCGAGAATCAAATTTTCGTGATTTTCGAGGCACGTTTTTTCCTTAGACTGTATCCATCTATTACGGAGTTATATCTATCTTTGTCCCTAGTCACACTGGAAAGTGAAGACAAGGCCTAAGATGGAGCTCACTGGTTCAGTAATAGCCTATTCACTCTTCTAAAGAAAAAAAATGCTAAGTTATTAAAGATAAAAGGATTATACATTTGAGGGTCATAAAAACTAAATGTAGGTATTATACATTTAGCAGATAAAGCTTAACCGATAAACTAAAAATGATTTCAAAACTTACTTGTCTCAAAAATGGTGTAATTATCTTCATTTTAAAACATAACTCTACACAACACAAAGGAAAAGTATTTGATGATAAAAAAATCGAGATTAATGCCAGCCACCTTTTGCTCAAACCATATTCGACTGATCCTAATGACATGACTAAAGGTTATTGTAGAAATTAGTCAAGTAATTACTTAATTGTAATCTCCGGTCGCCACACACGAAGGATCGGAAATAAATATCGATTGTGGCATAGAGTAACTTATACTAGAGCTGTACTGTCATAGTAAATTTTGTAACCCCAGTAAATTCACTGCCATCTGTCGACACACTTTAGAACTAAAAATAAATATTTATAAAAATGCGATAAAATTTATTTAAATATGGATAAATGTTTTTTTTTATTTGCATTAATTATTTTTAGGATTTTGACCCATGTTCTTTCACTGATATGCGTTAAAATTGTTAAATAACAAACGAAACCGTCAACGCCATCTATACGACAGTAGGCCAATGCTAGTAGCGCCCTCTGAACGAGAATCAAATTTTCTTGATTTTCGAGGCACGTTTTTTCCTTAGACTGTATCCATCTATTACGGAGTTATATCTATCTTTGATTATGGCTAGCCTAATCTGATCAATTAGGTAAGTGTCATCAAAATTTAGGAAGACCGCGAATTTAAGTTAAGAGTCACATGAACTCACATGAACTAGCCGCAGCTATACAATCGAGGCGTTTTCTAAAATAAATATTGAAAACCTGATTCTTTCAAATCTAGACATTCTTGGGCTCATTCTACTCAGAATCGACACGACAGCATTCTCCATCCTGCCATTAAAAAAAAGATGTCCCAAAATGTCCATTCCGTTACGTCACGTTTTAGTGTGATTTTTTTTATTTGTATGTGCGTGACGTACTGGAATGTACAATTTTCATACAATTTTTTATATTAATTATTTTATACACTTTTTTATATCATCAGGATTAAAATGTGCTAGTGATTCTGAGTTGAAAGAACCCAAAAACACCAGGATCTGTGAGAATCAGGTTTTCAATATTTTAGAAAACGCGCGCCCAGTTACGCTCGCATTTTAAAACGACATTCTAAAACAAGTAAAACAACATGAAATTAGACATGAACATTCTAGTATCATATATCTATGTCTGGTACTAGTTTTCGTTGCTAGAAATTGTGATACAAAGAAATTAGAGAGAGTAGAATTTTTACATACAAAACTTTCGCTCTATTTTCTTTCTATAACAATTTTTAGGGGACACACGGGAACTAGTACTAGTACTAGACATAGATATATGTATTTGTATTTATTTGTATTTATGTTAGGTAAATGTTAATTTCATGATATTTATGCATAGACATATATTGATCGGGATATAAGAACCGTGATTACCTTTCACCTCACCTCACCTTTCGGGTCTATATCCCGGTCAAAATAAGTCTAATGAGAGCGTAACTTCAATTGTATGGGAGCGGGGTTTTGGAGGCAGGTACGTGTGATTTTTAAGTTTCGTTAAAAAACTAAAGTATTAACTAACTATGTTTTTACTGCTTACCTACAATGTGACTGCAGTGTCATATGTTCCCTTCAGATATGCAATTTAGGAAAGAATTAAAATGGTTTTCTATTTTTTTGTGATTTACGTAGTTTGCTAATTAAAGACAAAAATTGATACTAGTTTTATAGAAGTTGTAATAAAGGAAAACCGCCCATAATTATCACTTTTATTTTGTTAGAGTATTTTTAAAACAAAAAATATTGTGCTATTAGCACTGTAATTTTTACCTGTTCAAGCGTCCTCTGGTGTCTGTCCGTTTCTCTAGGTAGTTTGCATTTTTTTTATTAACCCCTGTTCCGAATTAGGCGTTTAAGGAAACATTTTTTTCCTCTCAGATCTATTTAGTATTTCTAGTTCTTTATCATGTTCAGGCTCACAACGCTCTCCTCTGAAATGTTCCTCGATCTGCTGCAACGTCCTGCCTCTCGTCTCCGGCAGTAAGAACCACGCCACCACCAGACCTGCTGTTATTATTCCTACATACAGCACATATGTCCCATGTAAACCTACAGAAGATGTCAGACCAGGAAAAGTTTTAAGAGCTAAAAATGTTGAAATAGAAATTGATATTAGGCTTGCGCTTCCAGCGAGGCTTCTGTATTGTAAGGGAAAGACTTCGCCAGCTATCACACCTTGTAATGGAACGAGTCCTACAGCAACGGATATAATTTGCAGGTTTACTAAAATTCCAGGTATCCATATAGAGTCACACGGCAGCAAGTCGTTAGTTTGTGCAAAGACATAAGCAGCCTGAGCAAGATGGCTTCCAGCACAGAGCGCTCCTGTTGCGAACAGCATAGTCCTCCTACTAGTTTTATTTATAACATAAACCGCGCCGATATTAAACAATAATCTCTGTGTATCCAACGCAACCATCCAGAAGTGAGCATTAATATCAGGGCCCATGAGCAAATGCAAAATTCTTGTTGAATAGGCAGCAAATATTGTACCTCCCGCAAAGTTCACTGTGATGTTTAAGGCAAACATGAGTAAAACAGGCTTGAAGAACTCTTTCTTCTTCGCAATTGATACAATCTCTTTCAGGCCTTGCTTTGCTTGTTGTTGCTCCAACAGTTTGCTGGCTTCAATCATCTTATCAAGCTCTGGTATTTCCTCTTCTCCCCTCAGCCATATGAAGACTTTTCTGCACTTGTCATAATGTCCCTCTGTTGCAAGCCAGCTTGGTGATTCTGGAGAGTAAATAGTCATGAGGATACTGATGAAGGAGAAGAATAGAGAGATGAGAGCTGTCAGCTGGAAACTGAGGATGGAGCCGACGAGGTGGACGAAGAGAATGCCGAAGCACTGGGCGAGGGCGATGGTGGTGAGGAACCCGCCGCGGTTGTGCGGGCTGGTGTACTCGCCGATGAGCACGGAGCGGAGAGGCAACATCATGCCCATTGAGATGCCGTGAAGTATTCGGCCGATGAGTAGCGCCTGGAAATTGTAAATAAGATAAGAGTTACAAAAACATAACCGTCGCCATTTTGAAACGACTAGCTGAAATAACATGAAACTGTCTGGTAATAATTTACGATGCCAGATCTTGTAATACAAAGAAAATAGAACGAGTAGAAATTTTAACTATGTCAGCTTCTACCGAGCTGAGTATGATATGCATATATATATATTGATGACCTTTGTAAAGTAGTGAGATACTCTATAGTCTAGACTAATATGATACCTCGGGGCTGGTGGCGAGTATCATGACAATCCATCCCACCATGACAGGCAGCGTGACGGCATAATGTGCTGCTTTACGTCCCAGTCGACCCATGATTGGAGGTGTCATAAAGTTGCCGAAGAACATTGATATCGCCAACACTGATGCTGAAATCAAATAAGGTTACGTTGAGAAGGAGACCAAGTAACGTGACCACTTAATCCAGGGAGGAAAATGGGGACTACGTTTGTATGGAGAAGCGGTCGTTCTTTTTTTTTGTAGATTTGAGTCGTGGATGTGAGCGGTCGTGCTTAGTATTTTAGAAAGTCGTGAGTCAAATCTCGCGCGAGGCAGTGAATTTTTCCATTTATTTTAACACCATATTCATTTCATAGGAGGCAAACGAGCAGGCGAATCGCCTGATGGTAAGCAATTACCGTCGCCGTTGGACACCCGCAAACCAGAGTTGTAAGTGCAGGTTTGAAGGTTGTAACGGTCTGTAAATACCGAAAGTTAAAATTATATTACCTAAAACATTAAAACGGAACTCCATAGAGAGAAATAAGACCTAATTTATATAATGATTACATTAATATTAATTATTTAGATTTAAGACTATTGCTGTGCCCTGTCCATGTGAAACTTACTATTACTATGTACCATCAAATGTCATGGATGCAATAAATAAATTATGAATTGCGGTCAGAATTTAGCACGGAACGAACCTGAACAGAAACACGAGCATCTGCATTTGGGTGCATGTTGTTGACAAGTCCTCACCTATCCAAGACTCCATATCCTTGTTCAGTATGATGGGTGAGTCAGGTTGAACAAGCTGCGGCAGCAGCACCCCTGGGAACCCCAGCATGCAGCCGTGGCCGATGGTGTTGCAGCACACCGCCCCCGTCACGTAACACTGTCAATAGATTTTCAGTCAAATATAAATCGTCCTTCTTCTTCATTAGATTTACACTATAGCAGTACATAAAATTTTAGAAATTTATTGAGGGTGCCACTGAGCTTTTTATGTAAACATCCGTGCAGCCATCTCCTTTTGCCGCATAAGTGCATCCTTAACATTTGTTGTTTGCCATTATCCATTTCATAATTAATGTCATTAAAGCGATTAAATAATCAGATTTTTGCGACAAGTTAAACTAAACGTATAAGTATGGATGGTATAGAAAGGATGCCAATCTCTTATGGCAGAATTGTTGCAAAAGTGACCGCTTTCAGTTTTAAATAATAGTTCCTAATCTCTCCGGTGGCGCTAGGTAGGCTCTGAGACCAAAGAGTATTGTAATTTAAAGAATACTCTATGACATGAACCACAGAGGTATAATAATGTAGAGATGAAATGGGGGAGAGGCAGCCGATAACCCGACCAAATTACGTAGGTTGTTTCTGGTATGTTGTGAGGAATGTTAAAACGTGTTTTTAATTTTGTCGCATTGCGTATGTTCTGTGCCTCACCACGGTCGCACGGGTGCACATCTATATAAAATACTAGGTGTATGGTCTAGGTACTTCAGTGTATTGTGGCGCCGCCTATTTACTGTTTCTTACGGTCACTTTTTGATACATGAAGATTCATTTCCTTACCTCTACCTTCCATACGTATAAGCATCGCAAGTATGCAACGTACTTAGCATGTCAAGCAACTGTAGTTTTTTTTAATCCAGAGAAAAAATTGAGTCGGACTCAACCAGCATATCGCTCGACATGAAGTAACATGCGAGATTTGTCAACATTATTTGCAAATGACATTTCATTTTGAATAAAACCTCATCCAGCTCATCCCGACTGTTAATAAAATAGAGGTCAAATCGTATTTCTTAGTTTTTCAGAAATGTTCGTATGTAATTGAAATGTCATTATAAAATCGATTTTGATGTTATTATTAAGCAATAATAACATTTTCACAGATACGAAATTTGTTCTAACAACACAGTTTATAAACTGAAATAAATTAAATTATTTCCTATGAAATTAAATATACACATATATAAAATTATTTACAGTCTATGTTTATGCTAGCCATAATTTGCGGTTTTTTAACACTTGATATATGGTTTATGCCATGTTTGTAGATAAAATAAAGAACTTACTTGTTTAACAAACGGTGAAAACCTACTCTTTTCTCCCATGATCTACACCCTATTCTCAAAATACTTCAACACAAAATTCGCACTATTTATTTATTTGATCATGCTGCATTATTATTCATCCACCGACTATCATATAGGTATATACTCGTAATTTTCGCTTCATGTCATCGTGAAAATATCTTATCAGTATTATCTGAAAAAGGAACGTAAGTAGTTGATTAATTCGAGTAAGTACCTATATAGCATTGAGAACCCGAGAGTGGTGCAATTGCATCAACTCTCGACACACTCAACGTCAAACCGAGGTTATGCACTATTTGTACCCATCGCGTACTTAGTTTCTTCGGCTATCGAGGCAGAACAGGCCCCGTAGACAACATGCCAATTGCTAACGCTCCGTAACGAACAGAACGCAACTGTCACTGTCACACTAATATGGAAGAATGATGGAGAGACACAAAGCGATTCGATGGCGAAGCGATAGCGATTGTCACCTTGGCTAGGCCGCCAGGACCACGTAGTCTGCAGAAGCTCATAATCACTGGCCACATGGCAAGGAAGCGTAGGGATGGATGTATGGCCACACGTTGGGCGAACAGATAACATTAAAGACAAAGTCACATTACAGAGGCTAGCATTATTAGCGGTTTATACGAAACAGTTTTGCCTTTGTCATTTACTGTTATTCAAGTTGATATTACTGACTTCCCTTAATTGCTTTCTTAGGGTTCGATATCAAGATATTACGTATCATTTGTGGTATATTGTACAAAAAAAATCAGTAAGGTATATCGTATCTGAAGGATACAATCTTGATATTTTGTGTCAAAAACTAAACAAACTATACCAACTGATAAAAGGCGCAGTTAAAGGGTTAAAGAGGTATTCCTCGTTCGATATATGGATATTACGTATCATTTTATGATTAATATGTACCGTATCTGCAGTACAGTTCCATAAGTCTCGTGAAATAGGTATTGAAGTAGAACTGTGTCACTTTGTAAAATTGAAAAAAAAAAAAAAAGTTAATGATATTATTTTCAAAATTGCTTTCTTGGGGATGGGACATGAGGATATCACGTATCATTTGTGGTATATTGTACAAAAAAAAATCAGCCATATCGTGTCTGGAGGAGCCCAAACTTGGTATGTTTCGAAAATTCTTTTTGTTTTAATTAAAAAAAATGCCCGAAATGTAATGATGTGATATATTTCTAGAATCGCCCCAAAAAGCCCTTTCGTATGATACCACACTCGATAGGTTTTGGAAAACATTTCCATACAAAAAAAAATGTTTTACCCCCCCCAGCGAAATTTTTTTAGGAACTGCCGGTCAAAAATTTTGTTTTGGCCTCTAGTATGTGTGTGCCAAACGGCTAACCTGTACATCGATTTGCGGTATTTTTATACGAACGGATTAGACTAATGTGCATAAAAAATCCCAGCATCACCACCATGTCGTCAAGCTCACTATACTTATTAACCTATCGAGTGAGCTGATGCCTTTACTGATACTGGAAAGCGATATGTAAACATACTACATACCTATACGAGGCGGACGTTAGTGAGATGACGATAACTCATTACCTACATCAAAGATAGATATAACTCCGTAATAGATGGATACAGTCTAAGGAAAAAACGTGCCTCGAAAATCACGAAAATTTGACTCTCGATCAGATGGCGCCACTAGTTTTGGCCTACACTCGTATAGAGGGCGTTGACTGTATAGTTTGTTATTTATAATTTTAACGAATACCAGTGAAAGAACATATTGGGTCAAAATCATATAAAAATAATTAATGCAAATAAAAAAATAATTTATTCATATTTAAATACATTTTAACGTATTATTTTAAATCTTCATTTTTAGTTTTAAAGTATGTCTATAGATGGCAGTGAATTTACAGTGGTTACAAAATTTACTATGACAGTACCGCTCTATCTTATTATATCCTCATTGCCTACATATAACATGAGTTTCACTTGATTATCCATCTAAACTAACCGTGAATCATTCAAATCCAAAATAAATAAAAATCAAAAAATCATTCAAAATGGGTTGATACCTAAATAAATAACATTTTTATATTTTATTTATTTATTTTTTTTATTTTAAACTGTTAATTTATGCATATGCAAGTCGTTTTAAAATGAGAGCGTAACTTCAATTGTATGGGAGCGGCGTTTTGGAGGCGGGTACGTGTGACTTTTAAGTTTAGTTAAAAAACTAAAGTATAAACTATGTACTTACTACTTATATACCTACAGTGTGACTGAAGTGTGTCATATCATAATGTTCCCTTCAGATATACAATTTAGGAAATAATTAACATAGTTTTCTATTTTTTATGATTTACATAGTTTGGTTTGCTAATTAAGGATACTCGTATTATTATAAAATTGTAATACAGGAAAACCGCCCATAAGTGTTACTTTTATTTTGTTAAAGTATTTTTAAAACAAAAAATATTGTGCTATTATAATTATTACCTGCTCAAGCATCCTCTTGTGTCTGTCCGTTTCTCTAGTTACAAGTTTACGGGACCCTATTACTAAGACTCCTCTGTCCGTCTGTCCATCCGTCTGTCCATCTGTCCGTCTGTCTGTCACCAGGCTGTATCTCATGAACCGTGATAGTTAGACAGTCGAAATTTTCACAGATGATGTATTTCTGTTGCCGCTATAACAACAAATACTAAAAACAGAATAATATAAATATTTTAATGGGGCTTCCATACAACAAACGTGATTTTTTTGCTGCTTTTTTTCCGTATTGGTACGGAACCCGAGAGTCCGACTCGCACTTGGCCGGTTTTTTATTAACCCCTGTTCCGAACTGGGCATGTTTTAAGGCAACACCTTTTTCTTCTCAGATCCATTTAGTATTTCTAGTTCTTTATCATGTTCATGCTCACAACGCTCTCCTCTGAAATGTTCCTCGATCTGCTGTAACGTCCTGCTTCTCGTCTCCGGCAGTAAGAACCACGCCACCACCAGACCTGCTGTTATTATACCTGCATACAGCACATATGTCCCATGTAAACCTACAGAGGATGTCAGACCAGGAAAAGTTTTAAGAGCTAAAAATATTGAAATAGAAATCGCTATTAAGCTTGTGCTTGCAGCGAGGCTTCTGTATTGTAAGGGAAAGACTTCACCAGCTATCACGCTTGGTAATGGAACCATTCCTACAGCAACGGATAGAACTTGCAGATTCACTAAGATTCCAGGTATCCATATAGAGTCAAAAGGCAGCAAGTCGTTGGTTTTTGCGAAGACGTAAGCAGCTTGAGCAAGATGGCTTCCAGCACAGAGCGCTCCTGTTGCGAACAGCATAGTCCTCCTACTAGTTTTATTTATAACATAAACCGCGCCGATATTAAACAATAATCTCTGCGTATCCAACGCAACCATCCAGAAGTGAGCATTAATATCAGGGCCCATGAGCAAATGCAAAATTCTTGTCGAATAGGCAGCAAACATTGTGCCACCCGCGAAGTTCACTATGATGTATAAGGCAAACATGAGTAAAACAGGCTTGTAGAACTCTTTCTTCTTCGCAATTGATACAATCTCTTTCAAGCCTCGCTTTGTTTGTTGTTCCTCCAACTGTTTGCTGGCTTCAATCATCTTATCGAGCTCCGGTATTTCCTCTTCTCCCCTTAGCCATATGAATACTTTTCTGCACTTGTCATATTGTCCCTGAGTCGCAAGCCAGCTTGGTGATTCCGAAGAATAAATAGTAGTAGAGAGATGAGAGCTGTCAGCTGGAAACTGAGGATGGTGCCGACGAGGTGGACGAAGAGGATGCCGAAGCACTGGGCGAGGGCGATGGTGGTGAGGAACCCGCCGCGGTTGTGCGGGCTGGTGTACTCGCCGATGAGCACGGAGCGGAGAGGCATCATCATGCCCATTGAGATGCCGTGGAGTATTCGGCCGATGAGTAGCGCCTGGAAATTGTAAATAAGATAAGTTACAAAAACATAACCGTCGTCATTTTGAAGCGACTAACTGAAATTACATGAAACTGTATGGTATTAATTTTAGATGCTAGAGAAATTGTACTACAATGAAAATAGAGCGAATAGAAATTTACTTACAAGTATTTGCATTAAACTTCTACCGAACTGAGTATGATACGTATATTGAGGACCTTTGTTCAGTAGTAAGACACTCTAGCTAGACTCTAGACCAATATGATACCTCGGGGCTGGTAGCGAGTATCAGGACGATCCACCCCACCATGACAGGCAGCGTGACGGCGTATTGTGCTGCTTTACGTCCCAGCCGCCCCATGATTGGAGGTGTCAAGAAGTTGCCGAAGAACATTGATATCGCCAACACTGATGCTGAAATCAAACAAGGTTAAGATGAGAAGGAGACGAAGACGTGACCACTTATAGTATACAAGGGGGAAAATGGGGACTACGTTTGTAAGGAGAAGTGGTCGTGAGTGGTATTTTAGAAAGTCGTTAACAGTTTAGCTGAACTCTTCAGACAGAAATTTCATGCGGCCACATCAGAACTCAGCACACACAGTAGACGTAACGAACCTGAACTTCTAAACACGAGCACCAGCATTTGGGTGCATTTTGTTGAAAAGTCCTCACCTATCCAAGACTCCATCTCCTTGCTTAGTATGATGGGTGAGTCAGGCTGGTGAAGCTGCGGCAGCAGCACCCCTGGGAACCCCAGCATGCAGCCGTGACCGATGATGTTGCAGCACACCGCCCCCGTCACGTAACACTGTCAATAGATTTTCAGTCAAATCTTCTTCTTATGTACTACAACATTATTTGCAAACGACATTTCATTTTGAATAAAACCTCATCCGGCTCATCCCGAGTGATATAAGAATATAGGTCAAATCAAATTTCTTAGTTTTTCAGAAATGTTCGTGGGCAATTTAAATGTCATTATAAAACCGATTTTGATGTTATTATTAAGCAATAATAACATTTTCACAGATACGAAATTTGTTCTAACAACACGGTTTATGTTTATGCTAGCCATAATTTGCGGTTTTTTAACACTTCATATGTTATGTTTATGATATGTTTGTAGATAAAATATCGAACTTACTTGTTTAACGAACGGTGAAAACGTACTCTTTTCTCCCATGATCTACACCCTATTCTCAAAATACTTCAACACAAAATTCGCACTATTTATTTATTTGATCATGCTGCATTATTATCTATCCACCGACTATCATATATACTCGCAATTTGCGCTTCATGTAATCATGAAAATATCTTATCAGTATTATCTGAAAAAGGAACGTAAGTAGTTGATTAATTCGAGTAAGTACCTATATGTATATTGAGAACCCGAGATCATTGCAATCTTGAACGTTGTGAGAAGTTCGGGGCATAGGTCCCACTGGAAAAAGGCAAGATGGGTCGACGCTGATGTAAAAACTAATAAATACTTTTATATCAACTATTTTAAAAGTATTTCAAACGTGTAACTAAGTGCATGGAAAAATAAAGCTACAATAATATTATTTACTAAATAAATTACTAGTACCTAGTACTAAGTATAGTAAATAAAGTAACGTAACTTACTTGTCTCAAAAATGGACTAAACGTTTTCGTTTTTTCTGACATTTTTAGGGTTCCGTACCTCAAAAGGAAAAAAACGGAACCCGGAACTGTCTGTCCGTCTGTCACAGCCTATTTTCTCCGAAACTACTGGGCCAATTAAGTTGAAATTTGGTACACATATATAAGTTTGTGACCCAAAGATGGACATGCAACGTAAACAAATTAATTTTAAACACGGGGGCCACTTTTGGGGGGTAAATGAGAAAATTAAAAAATAAAGTTTGTCAAACTATATCGTCTTACATATCAAATGAAAGAGCTCATTGTGTGAATCTCAAATATATTTTTTTTATAATTTTAAGATAAATAGTTTACAAGTTATTCAAGAAAATAGGCAAAAAATGACCATTCCCCCCTTTATCTCCGAAACTACTGGGTCAAAAATTTTGAAAAAAATACACAAAATAGATCTTTACCTATAGAGTACCGGAAAACCTATTAGAAATGTGCAGTCAAGAGTGAGTCGGACTTAATTACTTAGTTTTCGATCCGACCCCTACGGGTTTTTTAAAGACATTTCACATAAAAAATACATTGTTTAAATTGTGTAATGTACGGAACCCTTGGAACGCGAGTCCGACTCGCACTTGGCCGGTTTTTTATATTTTTATTATTTTAATAATTGCCGCACCGGTAAACTACTCAAACGCACGAATTCGTCCAATATGTCACTTTACTAATAGATCTATCTGTGATAGCATTTAATTTATATTTAATTAGTTTAGTTTTAAATCCGTTCAAAAAACGGTTTTACTGTTTAAGTCGGAAGGTTAAAAATACATTGCACGTTACAAATGATCTTAAATAGTTTGATCAATTATTTACATTTATAAACCGTTAGAGTTTAAAGTATCATATTTATGCAGTAGTCATTGTTGTTGAACTAGTCAGCAAATTGCAGCTATGTTTATCTAAGGTACGTAGGGGCTATTACAAAACCCCTGAGATAAGTTTTTGGCGGAGTTGGGAGTGCCTAATAGTTGGTATTGGTATAACCCGGGGGTTTTTCAACTGACTATATAAAATTATTATATAAAATTATTTTTTGCAAATTTCTGGTTTGCCCAGTGGGTGACTGGTAGAGAATGCCTCAAGGCATTAAGTCCGCCTTTTGTACTTTTTACTTGTTTTTGTGCACTAAGGGTTAAAATAAATAATACACCTGTAGGTCCATCTGACCAATGATATTGTATTTAATTTGAAATATTAGTGTCATACATATTTCAATTTTTTTTACATGTTTTTGTGATTATTTCTATTGAGCCGACTTTAACCTAGCAAGGTTTTTTAAAATAAAAATAAAATAAAAAATTATAATCTAAGTTTCCGTGTGAACTATTTCAGGCGGTTCCCTGAGCCAGAAGGCGAAAAATCTCCTTATATGATCATGTTTTTCTAAGAGGCGTTGATATTCGTAGACGTGGAAAAAATATATGCCTCAGCACGCGAGCTGTTTAAGGAATTCCATATACTACCCCTGCCTTGCTTATATCTGTACTGTACCAAGTTAGTTAGTTTTGCTGGGCATTTTCCGCAACTCGACATCCAATGTGCCTATTTTGCGTGAAACGAGGTAGCGCTACTCTAACCACCCCAGCTCCTCTGTACTGTACCAAGTAGCCATGTTCACTTGTGGACACATCGATGAGTTCAAGCGCAGGGGTACGAATCCGAGATACAGCTCTGCTTGCGTAGCAATCAATATGAATATAGGCTAAGTACAATCTCGCACAAACTCGCCAAAACGGAAAGATCAGTATACTACCTAGGACCTTCCGTGTATAATCGGTTGCCAAGCACAGTACGAAATGCAGCATCCGCCCAAAGCTTTAAAAGTAGAATGAAGTCGTGGCTCGAGGAGAATAATTTTTCTAATTATCAAGATTTTTTCAATCTGCCTCTTGCAGTATTATAGCGGATGATAGCGGATAAGCCGGATTGTCCGCTAATGTTACACTGTGCGGGGCTACATTCCCCAATGGGCTCCATACAGTGGTAACTTGTAGGTTAAGTGTGTAGGTTTAGGTATAGGTATAATTGTTATTAGGCTTAGGTATACTAACCCTCTTGAAACAGCTTTTTTTTCACTAACAGAATGTATGTGTCACGGTTACACGAAATTTCAAATTCAAATTCAATTAATAATACATTTTTTTGTAATTAAATATATATAATGTATTTTAATAAATAAATAAATTAATACTTAAAAATAAGTACTTAATATAACAAATATGTAGTTCTTGACTATATTATCTTTAACAACATAGCTTCCGATACACGAATTATGACACTTCGCTCGATACAATTAATTCCCAAAGTAACCTCTAACTCGGACTTTTAATCCTACTTTACTCGGTTATTTATTATGTGATACTATAAACAAAAAAAGAAAAAAAAACAATCTTAACATAAATAGTAATTTCATAGCTTTAGAATTTCGATATTGTAAGGTAACGTTTTTAAAATAAATAAAAACCGACAAAATTCGATCAAAATGTTCTTTCCCGTTCTTTCTTGCGAAATGTGACAAAGACAGCGGCAAACCGATGGAACGGCCTTCATGGCATTTGCTTTTGTAATGTAAATATAAAAACTACAGTTTTGCGTTAGCCCCCTCTTAATAACTTCGGAAATTTGGACTATCATCGTTTCCCCCTGAATTCCTAAATATGTTTAGTATCTAGATAGGTTTGGCCTTCTCGGGGCGCGACGGTAACAAGTCACGGCCTATTGCTCCCAAACGTCCAAGTTTAGGAGTAAAGGTCTCTTCACGATTTTTGGCCGATTTTCATGATCAATGTATAGGCACAGAATAAGTAATAGTATTGTCATACAGAACGGCCACGCACCGCTCCGCCCCGACTCGAATTACCTCGCCCCGCGACAGCAGATTGACGGCCGTTTGCCGGCCGCTCAGTACTATTTTTAAGCAACTTACTCACACTATGACGCATGACGCGTGTACGTACAGACGTGCCGGACAGAAACGCAAGTGATTTTTGATGTGTAGCGTGTCCGCCCTGTAGTATAGGTATGTGTGCATGGCAGCTTGTGCGAAAGGTAGGTAATAATTTTGTCACGTAGGTTAATAAAAAATCTTAACTTTATAAAAAAAAATGATACAAGCTTTTATTGTTGACTGTACTTTTCTTTCAACAGGCAACTAATACTCATCGAGACAATTCGAACAAACCCGAACACAATTAGGTGGCGTTGTTTTATCACAGGGTTCCTATGGCCCCTGTGTTCATCATCAGATCAGCCCGATGGTATCATAGTATTGTATTGTCACCCAAGTTGTATATGTATGTAAAGTTTCAACTCAATCGAATAATAGGAAGTGGGACTAATTTAGCTTGCAAGATTCGACACGAACATATACATACAAACATGCAAGTTAAATAAAAGCTTGTAAAAATAAGTTGCTTGATATTGTACTAAGAAATAGACATTTAATGATGATTCTAAATTGCTAAGATTGACATCAATTTTTGACATGTTTTTACTTACATGACGATCCTTATTGGGAGAGAAAATTATTTTAATTTATTTTATATTTGTTAGTATGTAATGTTTGACGATCATGATAAGAAGATAAGCATAATTTTGACATTGATGCAAATTTATAGTGTAATTTTAATCCTGAAATAAATAAATCTAAATCTATTAAATGTTTTGTATTCTATTGGTGGTAGAAGGATTCTATTTTACGTAGGGGTGTGGACTGTAGGTTAGACATAGGCGACAGGATGCAGTAAAACAACGGAGCTTCTTCTTTCAGCTGCAGGAGGGTTAAGGTCAGTGAGGTTTTTCCTTTTCTTTAGAGGTGTTTCTTGCTCGGTTGCTCGATTGCAAAAATCGCAACCGTAAAATACCTACGCTGCGCGCCGTAACAGTTAGCCATATTTTTCCACAAACAACAATCAGGCGTCTGCAGGCGTCCAAAATTTAAATTTAAACAATTTCATAGCTTTAAATATGCAATAAAATATGAATATGCCACGACCCCGTTAAAAAAATGTCATGCTTTACTTTATAAATCAGCAATTCATGCCCTCGTTATAGTCTTAAATCTGTCATTTGCCTAATTATCGTAGTTTTCGCCACTTGGCCAATGATTTTTATGGACTGTTGAGTGTGACACCGACTCGAGTTTTATCTGTGTCTTATTTAATCTAGCATTGATTGTTGCAATTATATTATCGTTTATCATTGGAGATTAAACATTTGTCACTTTATGACAATTTAATTAAAGTAATTTAATTTAGATCACTTCTGGCGCCTAATGCATTAAAATAATTGTATTCGTTAAACTTTTCCTAAAATATTTAAAAAAAAATTAATATAGGTATTTAAAACTCCGCGTCCAACCGCAAAAGCAAAACAAAAAAGCAAAAGTGAAGAGGGATATGGAAGAAGCCCAAATCCCGCCTGAAATGACCCAGGACCGAGATGCCTGGCGAAATATAACTAGGAGAGCCGACCCCAAATAATGGGAAAAGGACAAGGAGAAGAAGAAGAAAATTATTTTAAAACGGGTCACTCACGTATTATTAAGTCGAATGTTTGTTTGTTTGTTTGTTGTTGTTAGTTTTCCTAAATAGGTATGCTTTTTGTCTATAATATCAAATTGATATGTCATTGAAACGTCTACAGATTTGTTGTATCTTGCAAGAGTAGAAATAGTTTTGCATTAAACGTAACAGAGTATTGTAATATCAAAACGCAATAAATGTGAACAAATCCTTAGTTTGATCTACAATTTTTATACCTACGATCGTTGAATAAAAGGCCGTCTCAATGTTTCTGCAATAAAAACTAAAAAAACCGTAGAGTCGTGTTGTCAAACATTTTCGTAACATTCCTCATAACATTTCCTGCTAGAACGAGGGTCGTAATATTAGTTTACAACCATCCTTAATCTGTCAACTCCTTTCTTTTTCATTGCCAAGATTCAGATTATTGTCGATTCCGTTATTTTCGGCGGAGCAAGAAGAATCAGTTTGTGGGCTGGGACGGGGTAGGGTGTATGCTGTGACATAAAAGTGCTAGTTCTAAATTACATCATATGTAATATTTTGTGATTTAAACTCTGTTTTTATATCCCAGATACTAAAATGATAGTTCGAATTGCCAATTTACCCAATCGTCTTGATTCTGTACCAATTTTGTACAAAAAAGACAGATTGTTCGGGCAAATCGAGGCAATTGAATTGTCATTTTAGCGTCTAGGATCTAAAAACAAGTACTACAAGAAAAGTGATTCACACACTAGTGGACTATTCTTTCTGTCACATTCGTTCTTGTAGTTGAACTTTTTGTATGCGAACTTTATTTGAGCGTTTTACCTTAGTGTTTTAGTCCAAACTATTTTACTTCAGATTTTGGTGTGAATAGAGTGTTATTCTTCTATAGTTAGTATTTTGCGTCCATGTTTAGACCAATTTTAGTGTGATTTGTCACTAGTGCTGTGGTGTAAGATGTCGGTGACCGTGATAATACCAAGGCGTGATCTTGAGGGGGTACCCCGGAATAAAAATGTCGACGGTGAGGTTAGTGAAAAAAGTGTAGTTTTTAAGTTAATTTTGTAATTTTTCAGACTGGAATAACTTGATAGTCAAATAGAGCCAGACCACGATAACTCCGCAGCGATTTACTGTACAGACAAAACTGCGCATGCATGCATACCCTAGTGTGTATGGCCAGCTTTATCTTTTACATTTATCATCATCATTGTCATTACATCTACATTTATTTAGGTAGTGTAAACATAGGTACCTAATAGGGAAGTTATAGGTTTTGTCTGAGATGCCCCCTCAACCTAACATTGCTTGTTTCACGACGCGCTTTCCCACTTCCCGTTCAAAAATGTGCGGAACTCGTTTGCCTAGAATATTTTTTAAGCGGTTTTGTTTTAAACTATATTCGCCGTGCTCATCTGCTCATTACACAAACTTTGCTTTTACCGGGACTTGAACCCAGGACCACAAATATTGTAGGCATGTGCTCTCACTTCTATTCGGTCACGTACTACTACTAAAACACTTTCGCCGCTTTTTTTAATTAGTTAAGAACGCAATTAAGCTTACTTAATACTTCTCTAACAACCGTGTTTCGGCGCAGGTTTAAAATATTCATTATCGGACTCGTACCATATAGGAAAGTAACATAATGGTAGGAGTATCACAGGCGTTTATTATATCCAAATTAATAAAAACCATAATTTTTCTTATTCTTATAGAAACTGTTTCCATCAAATTTTTGATGATATAGCCAATGTCAAAAATGTGCTCGCTTTGAACAACATAAGTGAGAAAAAAAATATCTCAAGACGACTTCGCCATTTTGAAGTTCAACCGGAAATCCCTCTAGCATTCTACTTTACGCTCATTTTACTAAACTTGTATAATAAGTTTAGTAAATTGAGCGGAAACGAAAAGTAAAATGCATAAGTTTAAGAAGTACTAAAAGCGTCAAATACAAGTAATTTCAGGAAAAGGGGCGTCTTTCTTGTGTCCAATACATATAATTACTTAGTGAACGATTTTGGTACATATGTAATAAGATTTTATCGCACAACTTAAAAAAAATAGAAGGTTTGAACATACCCGTAAAAGTCTAGCGATAAAATGAGTCCGGTCCATTTATTTTATGATGTCCACAGGAAAGTTGCATAACCAAAATGTTTTGACCCCGTTGCACCAAACCTACGTCATCGTAGTTCATTAATAGCTTAACTAACGTGAAAATTTTGACAGTTCTCTATGGTTCATGTTGTGTACGTTGTGTTAACGTAATTACCAGTCAGCCGGACGATTAGAACAAAAATTTGACAGTTCCGAACAACTGACAGGCGATGGGTGGGCCTCCCTTTATATATCATTCATTCAGTTATAGCCGCCGCCATAATTTAATTTTGATCAGTTCGTTGTTTAATACATGGTGCAACGCGTGCTAAGGTAGATAAATATATTTTTTCGGATCCGGTTCAAAATATTCAATAACACAAATCAAAAGTCGGCATCTTACCTAACAGGGCCCTAACCCTAGCCAAGATGCCAATCATTGATAGAAAACCAATTGAAACTTAAATAATGCGTCCGTCATCCCAATCCATTTTTTCTTCGTTTGGCATTTATCGATGTAGGCACCCTGGACTTACTTTCCGTGCAGCTCACTTAACTTAATGTAATTAGTAATTTTTATCTATGGGTTTTTGCCTGAAATAAACATTTTGATTGATGGATTGATTGATTAACTGGACAGGCAATTGGTAAGTACTACAAAACTTTAACACAAAATCGTCTCCACGCCATCCCTCGTCCGTACCCAAGGAGCGGCGGCCACGGCTGAGCAAGCATCAGTCCCAAACCAAAACCCGCTGCCTCACATCGTGCCCCGCAGTCGCAAGACCATGTCCTTAGCGGAAGGCGTGTCAGACACCGACCACAGGCCCGAGACGCGGGAAGACAAGAACGGGAAGAAGAAGGAAGTTAGACGGGGGCAGGTACGGCTTTTGATAAGTTTTGGGGTTTTTGATAAGTTTTGGGGTTTTTGATAAGTGATTTGGGGTTTTTGATAAGAAGGATCGTTCGCTGGTTGGACTTATTATTTTTTGGGATTAATTGGTGTTTTATCATAAGTTTTGAAGGATTTGATAAGTTTTTGGGGAAATAGATAAGCACAAGACAGATAAGTACAAAATGGGTAAAAGGCGTAAGGAGGGAGTTGCGAAAGAAATGGCTGCGTTGTTTTACAAAATGGTAAAAAAATTATCTCTTTTGACCCATTTTAATAAAGCTTTTAATGCACATTATTAAAATACCACTACGGCAAAGCTATACTTTGTCGAAGGACTGTCTCATTTCAAACGTAGACAGAGAGAATCATACTATCTTTGTCTTACACTACTACTATCACCCAAAAGAAAAGGATGAGTATTGCTTTTTTTGTTCTTATTTACTGACAATTTGGTTTGACCAACTATAAAAGAGAATGCTTAGGTAAATTTAAAGTTAAAGGTTATAGGTAGAGAATGCTTTTGGCATTAACTCCACCTTTTTCTTTTGTGCAATAAAGATTAAATAAATAAAAGGAAGGGTTATGATTTTAAATCTACATTTGTGTCGTGTGTTCCGTAGTAGCGTCAATATTAGACTCACGAGATAAATAATGCACAATTCTTTTTGTTCGCTAAATATCTTCGAGTTATTATGAGATCCCAAAAAAATATATAAGGTAACAAATTAATAACTAATATTGTACCAAAATATGAAACATTTACGATCTTAAACAATTATGTATGAGTTTCTGACTATGCTGGTAAAAGTCGAATTCATGCCGATGTTTTATCCTGTGATAGATAGATAAGACATTTATTTGGTTGCTGCAAACACAATTTTAGAAATCAATTGACAAACAGAAGAAATACACAGTTAACAAAATACACAATCAGTAGGTAGGTACTTACAAAACCTCTCATCTCTCTGTGGAACCCGATTATGGTCGTCCTGTGGGACAAGCATTTCATTCACATTCTAGTGTCTAGAGTAATTTGCTAAAATGTTATTTTCTTCGGTTGTTTACGGAATTAAAGCTAGGATTTTGGATGAAACTTAATGTCTAATAAATTATCTAAAATTATTTTTATAACCATTTTTATTATAAGTGTAATAGATATTACGTAGGAATCGAATAAAAAAATTGTCTATTTATGTTCATACAAAATGACCATGAATGATGACGATGAATGAAAATAAATGAATGATGATGAAATGACACACTAAAGGATGACTCACGTTAGACCGGGCCGTGACCGTGCCGGAGCTTCCGGCGCTTTGTTTTCTATGGAAATCACGTGATCACCTGTCATGTCATAGAAAAGTAAGCGCCGGAAGCTCCGGCACGGTCACGGCCCGGTCTAACGTGAGTCATCCTTAATGAAGATATCACAACAACCGCAAGCTTTGTGGAATAAATTTTTATTTCTCAATATGCTTATTAAATAAAAATATGCGTTTATATAATATTTTATATAAGGCATTTTAATAGATAAAACTTTAGTATTAATTTCCAAAGGTTTCAATAATAGAGTATGTAGAGAAAAGTTTCATTATTTAAGATTATAAAGCTTCTGTAGTAGAGCTATTTCGCCTGGCTAAGACATTACACCTACTATTTACTAACCGCAAATTTATTATCATTGTGTTCCAGCCTCACCCACACGAACGATTTTCAATGGACCACAACGCTTAAAAAGTCGAGACAAATAAACTTTTTACCAAAATCTTGTCCTTGCTACAGTAACTTATTATCCAATTTAACCAATTAAATACGCAACCATTTATGGCTCTGTGGGAAATTAAACTTCGAAAAGACTGAATTCAGTCGCGATGATTGGACTAAGGACGTGACTATACTAAGGTTGTTTTGATTTTGACTAGTCTTTATAACAGCTAGTGACTTGAGTCCGTCAAAGCTTAGGTACTTTCCACCGACTTAAATTAAGCAAAATGAGAGAAAGAGTCTTAGAAGCGAATAAGTGTTTGGCAAAAATTTCATTTTTGGTACAAGCTTTTATCGCTGACTCTACTTTTCTTTCCACACCTATAATATTCATCGAGACAATTCTAAAAACCCCAACAATTAGGGTTCGTTATTATATCACAGAGTTCCTATGGCCACCTCCTGTCTCCGGATCATCAGATCAGCTTGATGCTACCATAATATTGCATTGTCACCCGACTTACATATTATTATGTATGCAAATTTTTAACTTCATCGGAAACCGGGAAGTAAGTCAAATTTAACTTGCAAGATTTGACCCGTACAAAGATATTACATACATACTACATAGGTACTTGCAAGTTAATAAAAAGCTTGTAAAAACAAATTCCATACGTCTTACAAGTTCCTAACTATTATTATGATTTAAAAATCTAAAAATAAAACAACCAGCCAAGTGCGAGTCGGACTCGCGCACCGGGGGTTCCGTACTTTTTAGTATTTGTTGTTATAGCGGCAACAGAAATACACCATGAAAATTTTAACTGTCTAGCTATCACGATTCATGAGATACAGCCTGGTGACAGACAGACAGACGGACAGACGGACGGACGGACAGACGGACAGCGAAGTCTTAGTAATAGGGTCCCGTTTTTACCCTTTGGGTACGGAACCCTAAAAACAAACGAAGAGGCATAGCTGTGGTTAATATACATCAAATCGCTTAAAAATATTTTATTTGATGATAATATCCGGAGAGGAAAACGGGGACCACATTGTATGTAGAAGCGTAAGCGGTCACGCGACCTCGAGTCTACTAAGTATCGTCTTTTGTTTAAAAAAATTAAAGAAACCCTAACCTTTTTGTCGCCGAACGCGCGCTTATAATCTCTAGTGTAGTGTAATTTAGCTTTATACGGCTAATAACCTTGCCAGATGGCAATTGATAGCAATAACGATGGCCATTAGGTTGTCCACCTACTATCCCAATTATTGTGTTGGATTGTAAATTGTGGGAGGATTGAGCCGTTCATCGATTGGCGTTACAGTTTTTATTGGTAACATCGGCAATTTATATGTTTTACATCTTTTTTGGGGTTCCGTATACAAAACAATCGGATAAGTGCGAGTCGGACTCGCCCACCGAGGGTTCCGTACAAAATTAACTTTTTATTACAAATTAAAAGTTTTGAGATTTTTCCCTGTACTTACTTGTAGTGTAATATTACTTGCCAAGTTTCATAGTTCTAAGTCAACGGAAACCCTATGATTTTAATTCCCTTAAGTGTCGAAATATACGTTTTTTGTGGCATAAACGGCTGTATCTTTTATTTACGTTAACAGGTTTCATTTGTTTAAGCTTCAAGTGACCGTAGACCTGAGTATATTCAATTCAATTCAAGTAGTATATGGTTTAAATTTCAACTCGATACCTCCACGCGTTCCCGAGATAAAGGGGTCTTGACAGACAGACGGACAGACAACGAAGTGATCTTATAAGGGTTTGTTTTTTCTTTTGAGGTACAGAACCCTAAAAACATGGAACCCTTATAGTTACGTCATGTCCTTCTGTCTGTCTGTCCGTATGTCAAAGCCATTTAGCTCGGATACTATAAGATATTATAATGAAATTTAGAACTTAGTTGTATTTTGTGTGCATCTACTTAGTTTAGAAGTTATTTATTAAAAAATAACTTCAATGTTAAGGCAAGTCAACCCAAGTGAACTAGAACTTTTGGAAAGATAGAAAGGAAAGTAACAATTAAGTAAAGACCGTGGGGGCCCAGTGCCAAATCATTATTTAAAGATATTTCCGAGCGCCTTGTAGACGCCTCTGGTGACCAGAGGGCTGGCAGCTACTTCGGCCAGAGACTAAGTCTGGCCATCCAAAGAGGTAACGCTGCCAGTCTTCTGGGCACCATTACACATGATAGCGACCTGGGGAGCATTTTTTATTTATAAGTTTATTTTAAGTTTTATAAGTTTAGTTTAGTGGTAGTACTATTAGTTATTCTGTGGTTTAGTCAGGGGGGTGTCACTGCGCAGTTTAGGTATATTTAGCCGGCGCACCGCCCGAGAAGGTGTATGGCAGTGGGCTGCCGCTCGGCTCGCACGATAGTCGCTCGTGTCACGGGGCGTTCGCGCAAAATTGTGAATACGCAATGGCTTCGAAACCTAAATCGCGATCTAATCTGTATAACTATAATGTTCTGTTTACGGATGTCTGAATAAACGGAAGAACAAGGAAGCAGAAAAAACATTTTTTTTAAATTCCGGACTATATTGAACGACATATTTTCAAAGGAATAAGTACTTCTAGGGATCCCTTATAGGGATAAGTCCGCCTTTGTACATTGTATATATTTTTGTTCTTTTATTGTGTTTGTAATCTGTCTTATGTACAATAAAGTGTTTACATACATACATACTTCTGTAGCATACCTACTTCCGTGAGAATCAGACATACTATCTTCGGCTAAAAAAATTATGTTTACAGAATCAACGTTTGTAATTCCTACATATTTATCTTAAAAATAATAAATCAGTAGGTATAGGTACAAAAACTTGTCGAGTGACAACCCCGTGCCGACACTCGCAGCTCGGTCATAAAACTGCGGCGCGCAAAGAAGATTCACGGTTCGTGCGCGGTTATAAGTTTCAATTTTGCTTGCAGGCGGCGACTGTAGGTATAATTTTATACCTAAATCTGGCTTTTGTGAAGGAGTGAATTTTCTGTACGGTAGTACTATTAGTTATTCTGTGGTTTAGTTTTAGAGATTAGTTAGTTTATTTAATTTTAAATTTATTACATTACAATTAAGTAAATATACAAGTTACATGTAAACTAAAATAGACCTAAGACTGAGTAAAAATAAATAACAACAAATACAATATTAATACCCCCCACTTTGATTATCCCCCGGACTAAATGTGCCAAAAATACTGGCGGCATTACGTCGCTGATGGCCAGTGCAATCTGTTGGACAAGGAATGAACCAGAGCGAGGGTCGCAGCCCCATAGAACTTGGCACCCTTAAACATCTCAGTTATTTAGCCGGCAAAGTCAACAAAAACGCATATTCTTAATATTGAACTTGGCTCTCAATTCCTATTTATGTTTTTGATTAGCTTATAAATAACATTAGTGTGTATCAATATTGAATTATTGACATATTTACGCATGCAATATCCGGAAGCGATTAACTAAGTGGAGATGTATGGTTAACAATAGTCCACAATATAATTATATGTAACTATAGATCAGTCAGGCCAAGCTACACTGAAATTAATGTTACTACACTAAAAATACACAACAATTTAAACTAGGTATGTGTTTTTTTCTGCAGTCTTCAGTTAGCATAGACGAATTTAATTCTAGCTATCCCTTCATTTTAACCTTTCACTTCATTCAAAAGAACAATCATTTATAATAATCATTTATAAATGATTATTATAAATGATGATTATTAACAATTAGGGAACAAATCATTTCTTTAATGGTAACAGTATTATATATAAATTATCAACTGAAATAGATGTCATATAGGTACTAAAAAAAACGAATGCCTAGCCTTTCAATGATTACATAAGACTAGAGAATTTGGGACTAGTACCACCGTCTAGTGATTACCTGCGGGTTTTCAGAAAAAATGGTAAGATATTTTTCGAAAGACCATCAACTTTTCAATAGTACTCGTGATTCTGAAACTATATTCAGAATCACGAGTACTATTAAATGAGACAAAGAAAAAAAAGTGTCCCCAGTTTTTCGTACAAATTTTGAGTGTCAGTTTTGTAACGGTCCATACAAAATGTATGCGAAAATGCGTTACAAAACTGTCATTTTGTTGGGATCATTCTTTTCTTTTCAAATCGATAGTCCTCGTGATTCTGAGTATAAATAACCCAAAAGTTGATAGATTTTCGGAAAAAAGTAAACGGTACACTTTTAAGTGAAAATGCCCACCTACGATAGCCGCGTAATAAGCTAAAGACGCTTCCGGCCTCGACCGACCACCGGAAGTCATGATCACATTTTCTTTATTACATGACATCTATTTCAGTTGATTATTTATTCTAAAGTACGAACCAGGGCGCTGTTTGTTTTACCATGATATCAAGCTTTCGCTACAGTTAGGGCACCACAAACTATTGAAATACGTACCTACCTATAAGAGCCCACAAATACATGAGATGGTAAAAAGCACGAATGAAGTCACCCTACTGCTTACTATATATTCACTGTGACGTGCGCACACGCAGCGACCCGCAGCGCTGCGCCCGCCATTGTATTCCACTTTCAGAGTGGCTCATTGATTTGTTTATCGATCCTTTGAATGAACACTGAGATTTACGTTGTAGATCATGCGGATAGATTCTTCATACTGTTCATTCTAAAGCATATTTTAATTAAGTTGAGAACGCAGAAGCAATAAAAACTGGTCCCTTTGTTTAAATTTTTTGACATAATCTACTCATCTACTCATCTGCTGTTGAGTGTAATTTAAGTACTTAAACATGACAATATGGTAGCTTGTGTTAGTGAGACACAGGCTTATGGTTTTATGCTCTCTTACGCAGCGTACTACGTAGGCAAACAACACACGAAAGCGAAGCGTTGCGGCGCGGGGTGAATCAATCCTTTGATACCTATAGACGTGTCCTATGTGGGCGATCTCGGTGCGAACGCGATCGCCGCGCCGTGGGCCCGCCGCGCCACGCCGCTTCGCTTCGCGTTCGCGAGTTGTTCGCTTACGACGCAGCGTAAAGGATGACTCACGTTAGACCGGGCCGTGACCTGGCCGGAGCTTCCGGCGCTTACTTTTCTATGACATGACAAGTGATCACGTGATGCTTTTCATAGAAAACGAAGCGCCGGAAGCTCCGGCCCGGTCACGGCCCGGTCTAACGTGAGTCATCCTTTACTCTTACGGACCGTTCTTACTAGTCTCCTCTATAAGCTCGCTCGTGGAGGGCGCTTTAGGTACAAATTCATGCCCATAGCTAATAAAATTCCGTCTTTCCCCCAGATGTCAGACTCGTTCATGTGGAAGGAGCAAATCCACACATTAATGAAGGGCGGAGAGAGCGAGTCCGACATATCGGACTCTGAAAACTTCCTCACCAAAGGCGCGTTCCTTCTCACTCCCTCCCACGGGCTCAGCATGGAAAAGGTAACATCTTGCATATAGGTACTGGCTAAAACAAGAAAGTCGTTCTTGGGAAATTTAACCTATAAGCTACCAAAAATGTTTACCGAGCTTACAATTACCGACCGAAAACCACGCAAAAACTCATTTCGCGAGCATACTAAAGCCTAACCAGGAATATATGATCATGCGCCATGTTGCGGAATTTCACTAGAACTATTTTTTTCATGCTATACTGATCTGTCACCCTCTACACGAGAATAACAGCGCCCTCTTGACAATGACCATATATTATTGGTCAGGCTTTACAAAATAAGCGATTAATTAAATAGGTCTTAAAATTTTTGGGCAGGTATTTGGGGCCTTGAATTTTAAGAACCCTTATTATGTAACTGTTGCACAAAATACTATTATCTTTGCCTAAGGCGTCCACAATCTGCGAGAAGATGGAGTTCAAAGGCTGCTTCTCGCTTACGAAGACGGCGACGGGAATTCTATTCAAGTTCTCCCATGTGGATGATTACCAGATGGTGTTCAAGAAGGGATTCCATAAGGTCACGGGTTCCAGGTTCTATAGGAAGGTAAAATCGATTGGCTCTTGGCAAGTTAAGTACAGTCCGTCTAAGCTAACTGTGCACCGATTTGAATAGAACAAAATGAGGGAGTGTCATTGAAAAGTCATGTTTTCATAGAAATTTGACATGCCATGCAGAGTTAGCTTGGTCCGACGCTACAGGGCGGGAATAATCAAGTTGGTCGTGTTATGCGGCCCATCCTCTAAGATTTCGTCAGTAAATTCATTTCCTATATAGCCTTATTGGTGGTGTTAAGTTTGGAAATACGTGCCTAAGTTTTGATAAGAATCTCTTTGCCCTTCTATTAAAATGTTGCTTGTACCTATTTTTTATTGAAATAATGTGTTCCTTTTCTATTGTAATTTAGTATTGTTCAAGATTTTCTTATTTTAGGGCTACGTCATCTGTGTGAGATTGTCCCCACTGTTTTTTTTTCATTAAACCGCTGGCCATCCTCAGATCGCAATCCCCTGCCGCCCTCAGAAGACATTCACAATCTACGTGTACGACATCCCGGATGAGGTGCCAGAAGAGGACGTCCGCCACGCGCTGTACAAGTTCACGTCCGTCGTGGAAGTGCTGCGGCTGCACTTCTCAGGGTCTCCAAGAGAAGGTAGTTCACTAAACGGTCTACCCTCAGATCCCCTGCCGTCCTTAAAAGACTTTCACGATCTACGTGCATGACATCCCGGAAGAAGTGCTAGCAGAGGACGTCCGCCATTCGCTGTACAAGTTCACGTCCGTCGTGGAAGTGCTGCGGCTGCACTTGGAGAAGTGCAGTCGCAGAACGGTCTCCGAGAGAAGGTAGTTCAATAAACTGTCCACCCTCAGATCCCCTGCCGCCCTCAGAAGACTAGACTACTAACTCTAATCTTGACAAAACGCAACTAAACACACAAAAGCAATACTAGGTACCTAGTACCTAAACTATGTCATTAACGGGTCTAACGAGAATAAATTTCATAATTATACCTGAAATTTACATTAATTATGTGTACAAAAGGGCATTATTTTAAATCAAATTCCAGCTATCGTGAATATCGGACCGGTGATACACCACGAATATTTTGCAAAGAATTTAAATCATTCCCGCAATGTTTTGGCATCGTGATCAAAACCTGAGTAGGCATATTTTGACAGATAGATGAGTTTGATGACAACTTGGCCCAGCGCCAAGGGCAAAAGAATGTCTCACGAAGACATCGTCAAATCAAACGTTTCCGGATTTAGGTACCTATTGTCGACGACAAAGATATGTTTACATTTTTCGCCGTTTTACAAAGGAGTACGATGCAAAAGTGTAAACATATTTTTGAGGTCAATTGTACAAGGTAAGGTCTATCTGTTTTAGTAGATAAAGAAACGATTGTGGTTTTGGTGTTGCGAACAGCGAGATTCCAGAAAAAAAGTAAGAGGATATGGGAGTGGTCATTTCTCTATACAAACGTACTCTACTCTTTTCTCCGTGGTTTTTGACCGTAGAGCAAGTTTTTTCTTGGTCATTTGTTCCGAATCACTTCCGTTAGAAGTGGCTATGATTAATCTACAATCAATTTGTCAAAAATAATTATGCTGACGAAATGCAAGTAAGAGGAGTTTAACGCGTAACAACGACTTCTTCTTCTTTCCGTGCTTCTTCCCATTATTCTGGGTCAGCCCTCCTCGTTCTTAAGCGCCAGGTCGGTCGATACTGGGTTGTCTCTTTGTTCAACTGGCTCTGTTCCAAATCCATTGATATGGTGGACTACCACGTAGCAGGCGGGCGGGCGGCCTCTGCCTCTCTTATTATCTGGTAGTGCAAGGGCTTTCCTCACGACATGGTCTTCGTCGCGTCTCATGATATGTCCGTACCATCTCAATCGCGTAACAACGACATTGTCTAAAAATAAAACTTCTATTAATTTCCCACAGGCACGTTCACTCCCAAGCCACATGACAAACAGTCACGAGCGCTCACCACCATCGACGGGGAACTTGTCAGCAGCATGGTGCCAAAGGTACGTCTGTGTGACATTTGTCAGTTATAGAGGATTTTTGGCTTCAAAACATACGGAGATTACTGGGGAAATACATATTGAACATTCGAAATGCCATATAAGTACTACTTAGTACATTATTTTGTGGGGAATATACATAATTACGTTTCTTATTTCCGGAAGAGCAAGTTTACGAGATCCGAAAACTAAGTCAAAATCTCAATAATCTATTTTCTCTAAACTTTTAACTTTAGATTAATTTGTCCACCGGTGTACTTTCCAATCAGGGTCAAAAACAAAGTTCAATAAAAAGGGTTGGCAAAGAAATTTGTACTATTTGTTCTAAATATAAATATCACCCTGAGATATTCTAGTAAATGATATTCTAGCGTAGTACTAAGAGTTGAAAAATTGAGATTATGGATTATTGGCAATGAAAGAATAATAATCTCACTTCTGAGAAACTAAATTCTATAAAACAAGTAAGCACTAACGACCAGAAACTTTAAAAGTTTACATGGAGTAGGAAGTTCTACTTCGGCTAAACCCTCTCTAATAAAGTCGTTGATTTTATGAAAATATTTTGTAAAATACGTGTAATTAAATTATGTTTATACATATATTTTATGTTTAATTCTAGGAAGCAACAAGCGTGCTCCGTGTGACACTGGCCAATATTGAAGAAGCTAACATCCTGCTGCAGAACGGCCTAGACTTCTATGGCGCCACCTACTTCCCCACAGAGCTGGCCACTCCCGCGCAGGCCGCTAAGCTCATCAAACCTAGCAGGTGACTTATTTATAATAAAAAAATAGATAAAATAACTACGAGTACTCTTTATTGGCATACTTCAGGGAAAGATACATCTTAAGGGACAGTGCTTTCAGTCAGCTGTTTCTGAAAATCATAGCGATTTTTCAAATAATAATACGGCTGCCAAAAAAGATGAAAAGCAATCATGAGGCCTTTCTCTAGTAACTTCATCGATTCAAAACAAAACCTGATTAAACACCTTTCTCTCTACAGAAAAACCCGCAACATAACATACTCGTGGCTACCATCACTTTTCCGTATACCTACAGCTCCTAATATCTATTATTTATTCGCGATGTATTCACCTATGACAGGCGTAAAGCCGGTTAGCTGATATTGCGCACCGAAACATTCAATTTTATATAAATATACCAATTCTTCACTTGCATTGCCCATGTGACACTCAGTTATATAATTTCAGGGTAACAGGAGGAACGGTCTCAGCTCGCGTCCGCGATCTCCTCCCAGTCTTTGACCAGGCTGGATTCACCAAGTTCAACCCCCCAGCCTCCCGCCTCGTCAAACCCAGGTCCAATAAGTAAACAGAAAACCAACAGGGGCAAAACATACCGACGAAAGCTAAATAGATCTGAGTTTTATCTGAGAGATATGTTCAAAGTTTTCGAATCGGTTCATGGTCAGATGCAAATGGGCATCGACCTACATAATTATAACTTTATTCGTTTGTTCGTCTATTTGCCTGAGTCATGACTTGTGTGTGCAATGCTTAGGCCCTCAGATCTCGGATTTTCATAGACATGTCTGTCAACGTCCAAAATATCTCCATACTCTGCAACTTTTGGACGAGGCAAGTTTAAATGCTTCAGTCCGTGATGTCTTGCCCCGCTTTTCATCAAGACTTCATCGGGACATCTTCAACTGGGACATTCATCAAGACTTCATCAACATCGTGACATTTTTCATCAAGACATCATTCTGAATAACCAAAAGAATAATCAATTGTCTCAAGATCTCTAAACATTAACATAAATTACGCAACTATAATGCTGCCTTTGGAAATCGTCACTCATCTTATCATGATCATCATCATCTGTTTCATTCATTAGTATTTTATTTACTAAAATAATTTATTATTACAGCTTATGAAGATCTGGGACAGCACACACGAAAGTAACAACTAAAACGTAACAGCACTAATTGTAAATACAATACAACGCAATACAATCCAATACAATACAATGCACACTAAACACAGACAACTAATTAAACTCCGCTCTTGTCGAATTCAGAATAACAAAACACTATCAATAATAGAAGACTGGTGTATTTGCTATTAAACAGTCTTAGGCACCTTTTTGTATACAAGTGCCAATTCCGTTTTATTGTAATAATCGGTTAGGCCTCGCATAAAATATAGGTATCATAAAGTAAGAAAAAGCAAGGCACACAACAAAATGATGCTTACGTGCTTACGCGACATGAAAATGTCGACGCCATTTTAAATCTTTATCCCATTTTTATCTGCGTGTGTTTGCGAGGCCTATATTCACTGTTATAATAAAGTAATATTTTATATTATCAGCTTCGTTAAGCAGAGCTTTGGACAGGTCATACCGAACTGCATTTATGGTTATACTGTAGATTTAATACTCACTAATGTGCCATTGACGTTACTTAATAGTTATATTATTTTGTTAATAAATTTTATAACATAACGAAATTGCATTGTGTTTATTTTCCTTTTAATAAAATCCCTCTTAAGAGCAGCAATACCGCCCACACTGTTCACTGACAGTTCGTAAACCTTATTACAAAAGGCATAAGGTCCACTGTTTGGACAGTCGCCATCAGATATATCGGAGCGTCCAAGGTGGTCACAATATCTGAACACGCACTCTAACGCCTTGACAATAGAGGCGTGTTCAGATATTTGTGAGCGCCTCGGCCGCTCCGATATATCTGATGGCGACTGTACTTAAGTAGTTAGTACACGAAACACACACGATACAGTTTACTGTATGTGTGAACTCAAAGACCCAGAACAAGAAAAAAAAATAACGACATTCTTTGTAGAAGAATTATAAAATCTCAAAAATTGCTCCTGAGTCTCCTGACAATCTAGCGTTCTGCCCTATGATTTATTTACTATGTATTGCTTGGCAACTGCGTAAAAATCATTCTTCGAATTATCATATAAAGCGGGGTTTTTTTTTAATTATGTTTATTTAGTGCAGGTATAAGTAGGCGAAAAATAAACACACAATTAAAAATTTAATTTTAATATTGACTACTTAAGTATCACAGATAAACACTGTCGCTTTTAGCGTAAAAGTATTATAAAGAGTCTTATCTTCTATTACAATTACTTAGTTCATATTTTGTGAACCCCCTTCTTGCCATACTTGAAC
This sequence comes from Cydia strobilella, assembly GCF_947568885.1. NCBI lineage: Eukaryota > Metazoa > Arthropoda > Insecta > Lepidoptera > Tortricidae > Cydia > Cydia strobilella. Next base: position 10,038,614 of record NC_086062.1, on the reverse strand, counting down.
TCTTCTTCAATTTCTTGTAAGCTCTTCCCTTTTGTTTCTGGGAGAATAAAGTAGAGAACTCCAGTGCCAACTAATGCTACGACACCATAGCTAAGGAAGGTAATCACTTCTCCTAAATGCTGCATCATACCTGGAGCGGTCTTTACCACCGCAAAGAAAGCGGTAAAGGTCGTTGCTGAGCTAATACCGGAGCCCAAACCTCGAACTTTAGTAGGGAACACCTCCCCACACATAATCCATGGTAAAGGCACCAGACCAATAGAGATCGCACAGATATATATCATGAGACAGGACAAAGGTATCCAAGACATTTTGATCTGCGTACCTTCAGTCGCAAATAAGTACATAGAGAGCCCGATCATTGACAAAGCGGTGAGTATACCGCTGATGAAACATAAGGGTCGTCTGCCGAAGCGGCGGCAAGCCACGCAGGCGAACACAGACATGATTACTCTAACTATATCTATCACAAGCATAGCCACGTAGTGATCCATGCCGGAACCAACTGCCTTCTCCATTATATCTATAGAATAAAACGCAACAGCGTTCACTCCTGACAGTTGACATACTATGAAAAAAAATACCATTATAAACAAGGGTTTTAACAGCTCCGGACTTTTAAGCGCTTTTAGCTTCTCCTTCCAATCTAGAGCAGGCTCTGAATCAGCCGCTTTTTGCTTATCTAAAATTCCTCTAAGCTCAGCATTGGCTTCTTCACTATGACCTCTAAGCCAACCATATGCCTTCACACCTTCTTCTATTCTTCCCTTTGATATCAGCCATGTAGGACTCTCAGGGATTAAAGTTAGAAGTAGAACTGACAGGATAGGGAAGAGGCAGCAGATGTTAGCTGTCCATTGCCAAGTCAGAAAAGTTCCTAAGACATGTGCCGCTATGAGTCCTACAGCTATAGCTAGGGAGACACCAGCTAGAAAAAAGCCTCTGTATTTAGGTTCTGTGGTTTCCCCAATGTAAACAGGGCTGAGTGGGCCGCAGAGTCCGACGCAGATGCCAGTGAGGAATCTTCCAGCTAGCAGGAGAGGGAGGTTGCTGGCCGCGGCAATGAGAATCCAGCCTAGGAGGAGAGGGGCGCAGATGATGTACTGTGAGGTGCGACGACCAAATTTCTCCATCATCCAACCAGATATCAGACAGCCAGGCGCCATTGGGAGCGCAGCCATTGCAGCTAAAAGAGAAAAAAAATGTTTTTAACATACTACTTACACATAAACACTAAAACTTACACATAAACACTAAAAGGTAGATTCTAATGAGGCTTGCCTTATACTACTACTACTGAATTTGCAGTTTGAAAGCAGTCGTATTTGCTTTCAAACAAAACAAAGATTTATATTTCTTACACTTGCGGCGAATAGATTCTAACTGCGTGTACGAGTATGATAGACATTTTATGTCAAATAGTCTGTCAGCAAACACAGCAACAATGCAAAATACAAATATAGCTATTTAAAAGTATGGGTACTTTTAGATGTTAATTTACATAATCACTATAATTGAACTTTATTTCAGGTCACTTCAGGTTGAAGGACTAAAAAGTTCAATGAAATCGTTAACATTAAATTATAGATATGTTTCCTTTTTTGCCTCACTAAGTGTTAAAATAAGTTTCTAGACTAAACAGAAGCAAATCTCACAGCAAAGTGGATTTTTCAGACGTATTTAATAGCAAGGGCCTTGGCATTTCAATGTCAATGACGCGAACTGAAGACTTGAAAAGGCTGATGCACTAAAAGGACATCTAGGTCTTGTATTAATTTGTAAGGGTTTGCGGCCTGCCTTCTAGGCAAATGGTATTTATGATTTCTTATTTATATTTTATACAGCTGCAAAACAGTTAAAAGACTAGATTTAGGTACTAAAAAGAACTTGATTCGATCTCATTCAACTGACTTGTTAAATGAAGACTAAATTATTACTATCTAGGACACACACTTTGTACATCCAAGTGATAAGATCGTGTCAGTCATCTTTACACTAAGCAATGAATAATGACTTCCTGGTAATAGGCACTTTGATAATTATGAAAGCCGATGTCGTTTATAAAAATCTTGTCATTTCTCTAAATAAGCGGCACAGCGCCATCTGTCAAATTCAAAACACGAATTTGCCTAAGAATTTACACAAGATTTTTTTATTTATTTTTAAGTAGGCATATTACAATGAGCTTATGAACGTTAAATAAAGCTAAGTACACCGGTTATAACCCTACACGCCTACACCTATGCACGAGACAGAAATCCCTCCTAAATTGGAGGAGGGTATCCCAATGTGGGACCCGGCAAGAAAGTCGGCGGGATACCTAATACAATCATTGAATCTTTGCTTTATACTGACCTATCCAAGACTGTGTGGTAGGATCCCAAGGGATGGCGCCATTCTCTGCTTTGAGCTGGGGCAGCAAGATGGCGGAATACCCTGACGTCAGACCGGAGATGAACGTGATGAGGATCGAGGCTGACGCTGCTATCGTCTGGAACAAAACAAAAAAGTTTAGTTTTCTTAGGGGTCTGTACCTCAAATGAATAATTTTTGATACAAGCTTTAATCGCTGACTATACTTTTTTGCAACAGGCAAGTAATACTCATCGAGATAATTCTAAGAAACCCAAACTCAAAGGTTGCGTTATTTTATCAGGGAGTTCCTATGGCCAGCTCCTGTGTGCATCGTCAGATCAGCTCGATGGTACCATTTACATTGTCACCCAACTTACGTTTCAGCGTTTCAGCTAAATCGAATAATGGGAAGTGGGTCTAATTTAGGTAAAATATTGCAAGTTAAATTTCTATTTTTACTTTACTAAGTTAAATTTCTATTTCAAGCTTCTGCTTGTAAAACTGAACCCTTAGGATCACTTGCATGTCGGTATGTTCGTCCGTCAGTCACAAACAATTTATTCTCAAACTACTGGAGCGATCGAGTTAAATGCACGAGTAAGCTGGTGACCAAGAGATGGATGTAAATAAAAAATAGTAGATTGTGTCACAAGGGAGCAAAATGACATATTTACGGCGAGGGCGTACAATTGAATCCTAAACGAAGCGAAGGATTCTATAATAGAATCCTGAGCGTAGCGAGGGATTCTAACATAGAATCCTGAGCGTAGTGAGGGATTCAAGTGTTAACGCCCAAGGTGAAAATAATTTTGCTACTATGTGACACATACTGCTTTTCACATCACCTATGAGGAAATTACATACATATATTAGGTTTCAAAACATTATTATTTTAAGCAAAGATCGATACGGACAAAGTGCCATACTTCTGGCACTTTGTCCGTATCGATATTTTCAGACGTGACTGTACTGACAAATTAAAAGTACCTACAGCTCATAATTATGTACCTAATATCTTTTCAAAGACAGCAGCAAACACCTAAAATGATACAATGAAAATCAAGTGCATTATTTTTGTAGATTTTTCTGGTAACAAATTAGCTCTTAAGCACCCTTTTGAACCAAATCTTCGGAAGAACACTATGAAGACTAATATCACTTATATTTATTATTATAGTTATTGATTTAAACTAAGTATTTACAAATTTATACACAATACAGAACCGCATAATTATGCTTTGTGAAATATTTGTACAAAACTTTTTACATATAAACTTTTTAAATTGCATAGACAAGTATGGTTGCGTTTAAGGAGACCTAAAATGTCAAAATAAAAATTAAATTATTTAAATAATGTTTTTTACGTTTCTTTGTAAATATTACGCTAATTAATTAATTTACTCAATTAAAATATGCTATTAATTAATTAAAAATACGCTAATTACATTTATTGTTTACAATTACAACAAAATATTATCTAAGTTATAAAATTGTATGCACGTAATCGATTATAAAGAAATTGTAATCGATTATATGCATACTAATTTCATATGTCTTTGTGTCAATATTTCATACTGGCAACAAAATGTCCTTGAACAGAAAAGTGCTACTTTGATCCCTCCTAGCAGGGAAGAAAAGTTCCCTTTTCGAATAGGTGATGTAAAAAAAAAATTTTCAAACTATGTGATATTGACAAATGTCATAACAATGATAGGTTTTAGATAGGTTTCGAGTTTTTCACTCAACAGATAGTGCTATTTAAATATTGTCACAGATTTGAAATTAGTTTTTTTTTTCTAATAGTGACAAAGGGTCTGCCATTTAGGTGAATGGCAGAGGAAGCGATGTGTTGGCCATGCATTTCGTCCAAAAGGTGTTACAAAATCTTCGCCCATCCATACTTTTCCGCATTCGTCATATATAAAGGATTATTCACCTGTTTCCATACTGGTGAAAACCGCACAACAGTCTTGGAGTCTTCCAGGAGAGTTTCTTCTTTTGAGTTTACATTCTTATTACTATCTAACGCTAGACCCGTGGCCGAATCATGCTTTAAATTCTGGTAATAATTTGACAGTTTTCCAACCATGTCTGCGTCGGGCACTTTGTCAGTTTCGTGTGTTTCTTTTTCCTTGTCAGGGTTATCTTCTTTAATAACTTTATCTTTATCGGATTTCTCTGCTTCTTTGTCTTCTGTGTCTGCGTCTTTGTCTGTAGTGTCTTCTTTTGTTGTTTCTTGATCTTCTGTGATGTCTTCCCTCTTTGGCGCCATCGCTTATTCTGTAAAAGAAAATATAATTTTACGATTGAAAACGAAGGAACTTATTCTGAGTAGTTAACATTAAGTTCATCTTGCAACGAATATTTTTATTTTATTTTATGTATCATCGTACTGTTACAGTCTTAAAATAACTCATATAAGTACCTACGTATTCTTAGTTCAGAAGTCCGTTAATTAATCAAACCAAATTGTTTTCTTATCTAAAGCATGTTAAAACTTGGAATTTACTATACTAGATAGTAAATATGCATATGCAATATGCAGTATTAAATTATGATATCTAAAGTATAATTTAATTAACTTATCGTAATGGTATGAGTGCACACGTTTTTGTTAAACGTAAACAAATATTACCAATTGTTTGATTGTAAACATTAATTGTTTTGTTGAAATGTTTATTTTCAATCACGTCATACAAAAAACAATTTATTGCACTTTCATCTTATGAGAAAACTAAAACAAATATTTTGTTTAAATGGCGTGGATTTTCAAAGTTCGATTTTTAGTTATCACAGTCGTGTTATTACTAAACCGGTCACAAAAATACTTAACACTGTTTTTTTAGGGTTCCGTACCTCAAGGGTAAAAACGGGACCCTATTACTAAGACCCCGCTGCAAACAACCTTATAGGTCCGGAACCATTCGTGGGGCTCTCACAGGGAACCATCACAACGGCTATCAAAGACCTTACTAAGACCAAACACCAGGAAGAATGGGACAGTCTGACGGGTCTAAAGCACTCAAAGCTCTTTATACAAGGGGTAGACTCTGATTGGAGCAAAAAGCTTTGGAAACTTAGCAAACGGCAACTCCAAATAATAACGGGGGTGTTTACTGGCCATTACGGGGTCAAGGGAATCCTGGCCAAGATGGGGCACGCTGACAACACCGATTGTCGTATGTGTGGCGAAGAACAAGACAAAGAATGAAGGACTTTGGAACAGGCTACCTGGTACCAAAGGAATTCAAAAAGCTACCCATAAGGTCCATCATCCGGCATATGGAGATGGTGGGGAAGGCTCTTGAGTAGCGGACGGATCTTTCCTAGGGGGTAACTGCACAAAAGATCCCTATGGGTCGAAGTGTATCCGTAAGGGCTCCCGAAACTATAAGATAAGATAAGATAATATAAGATAAGATAAGATAAGATAAGACCCCGCTGTCTGTCTGTCCGTCTGTCAACAGGCTGTATCTCATGAACCATCAAATTTTAACTTATAGCTGGTGCTTTGAATACTATTCAACTTCTATTTCGCGTAACTCGTAGTCATATGCCTGGACCAATTTATTTTATAAAATTATTACTTCTAAACTATTGACATTAAATCGGTGCATGTATCATTCAAATTCTGTTTTAAAGGTATTTGTCACGTCCTCGGTTATTTTTATTACACTTCAAAAATCCACCCGAAAACAGTCAATTGAAGAAGTCCTTTCATGATTAATCATGATGTATATTATACAGAATAATCTTCTATAATAAGCGAAACGTAAATAAAAAATACTATTTTAAGTACTGTAATAATACAGATTTAAATGCTAACAGTTTTATTTGTTAGGTAGGTTCATAATCATTTGCAATCATCTTAAGTAGAGATTGTCTGGCATATCTTATCTTTTTTAAATGAATTTATTGTCTAAGTGTGTCAATTTAGACCTGTACCAATAACTTCTGAGGTTATAAGAATATTAATGTTGCTTATTTTTTATATATAGTTACCAGACCATATACTAAACCTAAAAATAATATTTTGTGTCATCCTAGGTATTTGCTTAGATAGAAATTTAGGTATTTCTTTTTTCAATCAGCATTCTGTAAAAAAAATATTCGAGACGAAATTCTTTGTTTCCCTGTAAAGGCAAAGTGGCTTCCGACGTACACACGCATTTTGTGTCATTTTCATCCACGGGTATAATGGCATTTAATAAATACCTAATATTGATCCTAAAACGCCTAAAAAAATATTAGAGTCGGTAAGTGAAGTGTTGTACTTTACAGAACATTGTTATATGTTATTCAAACAAATCTGTGTCAAATTCATCCACCGCTTTTATTTAAAAAAAAAATTTTTCTAATTAACACCCTGTATCTGCCACAAAAAAAAATTCATATTATTAAGTTTACGTCTACAATATTATAATACCACATTGAGACATCATTCATAATTTGGGTCATTTTGATCCACGGTTTTTTTACTATCTGGCAAAATAAAACTCAATTGAGCAAGAAGGGCGTGCGCGGGGAAGGGTACCTACGCGGGTGGGGTGCTTATTATACTTGCCGCAATATCAGCTGGCGACTGAGATCTTAATACTATCTCCTTTACCCTTGTTAAGACCAACCAAGAGATGGCATTATGAGCTGTCTCGCCACTTAGTTTTGCGATACAGTGTATTTATTTCATTCGGAGGCATAATTACATTGTCTTATCAATCTTACCGTAGTAGGTATATAAATATAATTAAAAATAAACTGTAGGCTGCACTCCTCATACTGACCAACATTTGTGACGTTCCTAATCAAAAGGTACCACTTTCTCTGACAGGTTATTTGTATAGATATAATCAAATTTCGTCTTTATGGTAAACGACAAAGTGGTACCTACCTTTTGATTGAGAATGTCACAACAGCGACTTAAAAATTACTTTTGTTTCGATTTTTAGTAGTCTTTTTAAGTTTATTTTAAGACGTAATTTATTGTGATTTTTGTTATGTTTAAGCGTGGCAAGCAACATTAATTACATTGATGATGATGTTCATTAAATACAATATTTTTTCATACTATACTGAACTGTCACCCTATACATGAGAATGAACAGCGCCCTCTTGACAATGATCATATATTACTGGTCAGGCTTTAATATGTGTCATAATTTAGTAAAGTCCCCTTTGTGGATTCTAAGTTTCCGAGTTACAGCAGTTTAGTGAAAGCGTTTTTTTTTTAAATATAAATTAAGGGTTGAATAAAGAGGAAAGAAAATTTGATTATTTTTGCGCTACGACACACGGTTTAGGAGATACAGCCCTATAAAGTTTTTTTTATTGTTTTTTTCTTTTTTTCCTTTTGACATTGTGTTTTTTGTATATTACTTTGGAGTTTCATAAAGGGGAACGAAAATTTAATTATTTTTGCGCTACGACGCATGGTTTAGGAGATCAAGCCCTATAAAAAAAAACTCTTTTTTTTTTGCGTTTTTTTTTGTATAAATTAATGGTTACATAAAGGGGACCGAAAAGTTGATTATTTTTGCGCTACGACGCACGGTTTAGGAGATACAGCCCTATATAGATTTTTTCTTTTTCTTTTTTACGTTTCTAAATCTTAATTAAGGGCTTCTTAAGGGGAACGAAAATTTGATTATTTTTCGCTACCATGCATGTTTAGGAGATACATCCCTAAAGTTTTTTTTGTTGTTTTTTTTTCTTTTTTTTGTCATTGCGTTTTTTGTTATTACTTTGGGGTTTCATAAAAGGGAACGAAAATTTTATTATTTTTGCGCTACGACGCACGGTTTAGGAGATACAGCCCTAAAATGATTTTTTTCTCTTTCTTTTTTGCGTTTTTAAATCTTAATTAGGGGCTTCTTAAAGGGGAACGGATATTGATTATTTTTGCGCTACGATGCACGGTTTAGGAGATACAGCCCTATAAAGTTTTTTTGTTATTATTTTTTTCTCTTTTTCTTTTTTTCTTTTTTTCTTTTTTACATTGTGTTTTTTGTATATTACTTTGGGGTTTCATAAAGGGGAACGAAAATTTTATTATTTTTGCGGTACCACGCACGGTTTAGGAGATACAGCTCTATAAAGCTTTTTTTCCTGGTTTTTTTTTTGTTTTTTTTTTAGTATTAATTACGGGTTTCTTAAAGGGGTTTTTTAAATTATTTTGCGCTACGACGCATGGTTTAAGAGATACAGCCCTATAATGTTTTTTTTTTAATTTTGCATTTTTTTTTTTAATATAAATTATGGGTTGCATAAAGGGGAAAGAAAATTTTATTATTTTTGCGCTACGACGCATGGTTTAGGAATTACAGCCCTATAAAGATTTTTTTTTTAAATTTTGCGGTGTTTTTTTAAATATAAATTATGGGTTGCATAAAGGGTAACGAAAATTTTATTGTTTTTGCGGTACCACGCACGGTTTAGGAGATACAGCTCTATAAAGTTTTTTTTCCTGTTTTTTTTGTTTTTTTTTTTTAAGTATTAATTACGGGTTTCTTAAAGGGGTTTTTTTTTAATTATTTTTGCGCTACGACGCATGGTTTAAGAGATACAGCCCTATAATGATTTTTTTTTAAATTTTGCGTTTTTTTTTAAATATAAATTATGGGTTGCATAAAGGGGAACGAAAATTTTATTATTTTTGCGCCACCACGCACGGTTTAGGAGATATTATATCTATATATATAGCTATAATAGCTCTATAAAGTTTTTTTTCCTGGTTTTTTTTTAAGTTTTAATTAAGGGTTTCTTAAAGGGGAACGAAAATTTGATTATTTTTGTGCTACGATGCACGGTTTAGGAGATGCAGCCCTATAAAGATTTTTTTTGTTTTTTTTTTTTCATTGTGTTTTTTGTATATTATTTTGGGGTTCCGTAAAGGGGAACGAAAATTTTGTTCTTTTTGCGCTACCACGCACGGTTTAGGAGATATAGCTCTATAAAGATTTTTTCCTGTTTTTTTTTGTTTTTTTTTTTAAGTATTAATTAAGGGTTCCTTAAAGGGGAACGAAAAATTGATTATTTTTGCGCTACGATGCACGATTTAGGATATGCAGCCCTATAAAGATTTTTTTTGTTTTTTTTTTCATTGTGTTTTTTGTATATTAGTTTGGGGTTCCACAAAGGGGAACGAAATTTTGATTATTTTTGCGCTACGACGGTTTAGGAGATACAGCCCTATAAAGTTTTTTTGTTTTTTTTTTTCATTGTGTTTTTTGTATATTACTTTGGGGTTCCGTAAAGGGGAACGAAAATTTTATTATTTTTGCGCTACGACGCACGGTTTAGGAGATACAGCCCTAAAATGATTTTTTTTCCACTTTTTCTTTTTTGCGTTTTTCAATCTTAATTAGGGGTTTCTTAAAGGGATTTTTTAAATTATTTTTGCGCTACGATGCACGGTGTGGGAGATACAGCCCTATAAAGTTTTTTTGTTATTTTTTTTCTTTTTTTTTCATTGTGTTTTTAGTATATTACTTTGGGGCTTCATAAAGGGGAACGAAACTTTTATTATTTTTGCGCCACCACGCACGGTTTAGGAGATATTATATCTATATATATAGCTATAATAGCTCTATAAAGTTTTTTTCCTGGTTCTTTTAAAAGTTTTAGTTAAGGGTTTCTTAAGGGGAACGAAAATTTGAATATTTTTGTGCTACGATGCACGGTTTAGGAGATGCAGCCCTATAAAGATTTTTTCCTCTTTTTTTTCTTTTTTGCGTTTTTAAATCTTAATTAGGGGCTTCTTAAAGGGGAGCGAAAATCTGATTATTTTTGCGCTACGATGCACGATATAGGAGATACAGCTAATACAGCCCTATAAAGATTTTGTTTCTTTTTTTTTCATTGTATTTTTCATGTATTACTTTTGGGTTACATAAAGGGGAACGAAAATTTTATTATTTTTGCGCTACGACGCATGGTTTAGGAGATACAGTCCTATATATTTTTTTACAATGCATGTGCTCGAAAAGTGCGTTTCCTACGGAGCCATATCGTGCGGAAAGTACTGCTTTTCCGCACTAGTGCTTTTTGTTTTCAATTTTTTTTTACAGTACATATGGTGCTACTTTCTCGCACTAGTGCGGAAAAGAGCACTTACCGTGCATATGTCGAAAGTTTAAAGGGCCATATGTACTGTAAAACGTACGATACACGTGCGAATAGGTAATTTGCAACTCGTGTCGATTTAAAACACTCCTTTTAATAATTAAACTTATTTGCCATGACATGTTTTTTTATTTACTCGCACAATGCATAGTAAAACATTGTATGATACACGTGCGTAAAGATGATTTCCGCACTTGTTGCATAAATAGCAATTTTTTTTATCAAAGAATGAAAGAAAGTCACGGTATTAATAACCAAATTTTACTTTAGTGGTACCTTTTCCCTATCACTGTCACAAATGTATGTGGCGTTCACGTAAACGCGATATTTTTAAGATTTCCCTGCGCAATGTTGCCAGCTCGCTCGCAAATCAAACATGTACTTACAGTTCTTTTGCATAATGGTGACATTGTACAATATCTATGAGTTTTAAATAGGTAAAAGATAATTCGACGCATTCTTTGCTTGCTTGTTGCTTGTTGTTGTGTTGTTTGCGTAACTTCTTTGAATAAGTTGCGTTAATTTGGCGCACAGGCGAAGTAAACATGCGTTGCGTACGGCAAGGTCACGCCGCGGCCCCACCCTGCACGGCCTCCGTTGCCCATTCAGACCGCCCGCTAGCTTCGTTTGAACGCAAATAATATTTTTGTAATATTTGTTTATGCAGTGGATGCAAGTGACACAAATTCATACATCTTATTTATCCCGCATTTCAAATTAATAAGATGTAAACTCTAATATCTTTAATATTCTTTTGTAACGGTGACAGCCTGTTACAACAAAATCATCAAATATCTTATGAAGCTATGCCTTAATAAGACACAAAATCATTTAATGGACCTATTTAAACGATTAAATTCGACCTAAGTAATTTTTTTTAACTCTAATTTTTTTTTGTGTCATTTAGAATATTATGACATAGTATCAGATTGCAGTGGACGTAATTGACACAAACTATGTTTTCACACTAAAAACACTATCCTAAATGCAACACAGTTACATGTTTTCTCTCGAATATTTTTTTCTCCAAGATAATTCAAAATAAAAAATAATTACCACAAAATAACAAATTACTAGAAAAGCAAATTATATATATGACACAAAACAAAATGTAAGATTTACATCTTAACAAAGTATTCATAAGCGAAAACAGAATTGACTTTAATATTTTTATAACCTAGGGGTCAAAATATAGCCAGCGGTACAGGTCTAATTGCTCTACTTTGGTCTAAAGGGGACCACTGACTATCAGTCCGCCGGACGATATCGGCCTGTCAGTTGTTCGGAACTGTCAACTGCTAACTGACAGGCCGATATCGTCCGGCGGACTAATAGTCAGTGGGCCCCTTAATTTATCTGTTAAGTTTCGAGATTACTTAAAATAATCCGTTATAGGCCTATGGGTATATGTCAATGACAAACATCAAATGTCAAACAATAAACGTAAAGGAAGCAAAGCAATGCGACAGAAGGAGATGAATGTTTGCAACATTGTGTTGTTTGTTGAGGTACAGTGGCGCTCTCGATTTTCTACAATTTCTTATCGGTATGTAGTTCCCCTAGTTTTTTGGGAAAATCAATTCTTAATCAAATCGGGCTAGTTTTACAGTACAATTTGGCTACAAGATTATGAGATTAGCGTAATGTTCTGGAAGTTTCCGTCAACGTATTAATTGATGTTAAACTAAACGTTAGTGTTATTATAAGCACGCACCTATTGTTCTACTGTTTGCATTTTCTTACTGAACTTGGCACTTATTAATTTCCGCACGTCTAGTATTTAAAGGTAGTTGTTTAGTTTTAATACCAACTATTCGGAACGCATCCTTAAATTGTTTCGTTATGCCACTTTTGTCATCTCGTTCATTCTCACCTTTTATCTTATATATATATATATATCTCGTTTGGGGCATGCGCATAACACAAACAAAAGGAACAGAATTTTGAATTTGATGGAAGAAAAAAAAAGAAAGAAAATGTCAGAGCTCCGTGCGGTCGGATTTTAAATGTGATTCGGTGAATTTTATTATTAAAATACTTTAAAGAAGATCATTGGATGTGAAGATAGTAAAAGTGAAGTTACACTTAAAGTGGAGTTTAACTGGAGCCACGAAGACCTGCACAAGCGCCACGGGGGTGAGTGCAGGGATATATTTATATATACGTATTTTTTTGTTTTATCATTGCATCGAGAAACGGGTGCAAATTCTTCCGAGGCGCGAACTAGAACCAGCGCAACAAAAAACAGTCAAAATCCAGGTCAACCGGGTGACTGGAAGGCTTAGCATCCAGTAGTAAAATCACAGTTTTTACACAGGAATGTTCTCTTTTGTGTATTGTTACGCATTTGATAACAATGAATGTTTATGTGCAGCTTTGTGTATATTATGACGTCGACGTGTCATGGCGACGTCATTTTGTCTAGATTTTATTCCGTCATTAATCAATTTTAATGGATTGTTGACTAAGGAAACAAGCATGTAGGTTATTCTTTTTTTAAGTCCGTTGTGGACTTAATAGGGAATATTAAGTAAAACTCTGCGTAGAGGGCGTCACTAGCACAATCACGGGGCCTACCGCGAAACACGAATATCTAAAGTTCGGTTTCTGCCTCTCTATCACTCTTGCATTTTCGATCGATAGAGAGGCCGATACAGAAATTTGGTTTTTTGCGTTTCGCGGTAAACCAACTGTAAACAAACTGCCTCGATGCATCAATGCCATAGTGAAACTTGTGTGTGTAAAGGGTTCGAAACGTCGGGATGTATTATAAATTCAATATACGCGATATAATCCGTTTTAAAAGTTTTATTTCATGATGAAACAAATAAAAATATTCCTTTATATATACTTTAATCATGCATAAGTAGAGTTTAACATCACTTTTGACACTAACAGATCAGTATTATATCGGTGTGTGCCAATTTTATTTGATATTTTGGTCGCCGTTATTATCTCGGAGAAGTTGCAGATAAAATACATGATAACTACAAAATAACGCATGATACTCGTAACTATTGAATATTATCATAGAATTTTATTTGTATCAGCTAGAATACCTACTACTTATAACAATCGTATCAACCTTTACCTATCTGAAGTGAAGACGAGCCAAAGCGAAGCAAAAGGCCCAAGGGTACAACCTACCTTTTCAAATACAAATACAAAAAAAATTTTTCGTTACCAGGCATAGATGAAATGAAATATAGGATAAACCAATTGGTCTCAAAGCGCTTCGTTGTTTTTTTGAACTCTTGGGTTTGGATTATACCAGATAAACAAAATTCTCGGCATATTTAGTTTCAATTGCATAGCTCTTATACCTACCTTAGATATTATTGATATCCCGATTTCGTTACTGACTCACTCACTGATGATCATCAAAATTTTTAAAGTACTTGCTGAAGTCCTAGATAGCTGAATTTTGGTATGTAAGCTAGTATTAGTACACAAGTAACAAAAAAATCTAATGGAACTTTTACACCCAAACCCCTTATACTAGGGGATGGAAGTAAAAAAAAATAAAAAATACGTGAAATAAAAGCTTGGTAAATACTTTCAACGAAGACTATTGGGAATATAATCGGTCCAGCTGTTTTTGAGTAAATGCTAAAAAAATATCTTCTTAGTAAAAAGACGTACAAACCGCTGGGAACTTACGCTTGTAATGTACATGATAGGTAATTACTAAATAGCCTCCGTTTGGCCTGTTCTGACAGAATGGTAACTACGAAACCCTACACTGAGCATGGCCCGACATGCTCTTGGCCGATTTTTTTGTATATAAATTTGTAGCATAACTGTGTCCCTTCTCGTATTACAAATGTAACAGCTATTGGAATTTGATATTTAGTGCGCGAGAATATGACAGTTTTGAATGATTTACAGTTAGTTTCACTAGACTTATTTTATTTTTTATTGTGTTTGTAATCTGTCTTATGTACAATAAAGTGTTTACATACATACATACTTATATTGACCGGTAATCCCGGTATATAGACCGTGATTACCTTTTGTATTGTCTGTGAGATCCCGATATTTCGTCGCAGTTACATGCATCTCGCAGGTCTAAATATATCCCGGTCAATATAAGTCCGCGAGAATATGGTTAACAATTTGCGATTTTTCAATAAGTAGTTTTATAGATAGTTCTTCGTGGCGAGGCAGAAATAGCTTTCATTCATTATCATTATTCATTTCATATTGCTAAAAATAATGTAGGTATTGTTATTGTTAAATTGTTCCACGCAAAATATTGATATCATTGTAATGACGCCATCGGAATGATATACTTAATACACGCATATTACATCACTTCGTAAACTGGAGTCCGGTTAAAACAATTAACTTGCAAATACATAATTGGCATGTTAACAATGCTACACAATTATACCACAATATCCACGTTTATAAAAAAAAACCGGCCAAGTGCAAGTCGGACTCGCGCACCGAGGGTTCCGTACTTTTTAGTATTTGTTGTTATAGCGGCCACAGAAGTACATCATCTGTGAAAATTTCAACTGACAGACAGACAGACGGACAGCGGAGCCTTAGTAATAGGGTCCCGTTTTTACCCTTTGGGTACGGAACCCCAAAAAAGAATAGAATAGCCTTACACAAATCGATCTATAGTCAGAGTAACGTAAAACCAACCAATCCACTGACTTGAGGTCCTACCGCGAAAAATGAAAATCGAAAATTCGTTACTTGCCTCTCTATTGCTCTTGCATATGGGCGAATCAACTTTTACGAGGCCAATTTGAAAGAGGTTTCAAAAAAGTTTTTTAAAATATTTTTTTGTCAAAATACTGATAATTAATACCATTGGCGTACGGATAATTGATTAAATTAACTTATTTTAATATCAGCAACGAGATCAGAATGCTATTATGTGAGTTTTAATCACATTTTGTTCTTCATACAGTTGGAAATTCTCTTGCGTTACGTCATCTAGATTTAATCATAACATAGGAATAAAAATCTGAAAGCCCATTGAAATCGATATAGATATTTTCCACAGTTAAGAAGCTCATTATATGAGAGGTTTTTTTAAAGAAAAACCACATTATTACGGTAATAACTGGACTTTGCAAATCCCCTGCGTTACTATAGTATTTTAAGAAGTCGTATTTTTCGAATATTACTTCTTTCGTTAGGACTTGGCTTAAAAATTGTATATCTATAGCAGGGGAAAGTTAATAAGATTATAACTCACCGAATCATATTCATCAAAAACGATCCTGGTAATCAAAAAAATAAAAATATTGTGGAATTATTTGGGGACATCCAGTAACGCAAGAGAAAAATAATGAGTAACGCAAGAGAATAGGCCATACATTCTCTGGTGTTACTGACCCTTTTTGATACACTTATTAAATGAAACAAACTTCTTATTAATCAGTAAATATTTGTCGTCTGTTTTTATGCGTCGGTATACACGTTAGATTGCTATTCGCCTCGTCATTCATTCATAAATTAACATAACAATACACCACCTAATTAACATGAGATCAACTAAGTTGAATAATCTACGCTTGAGATCAGTGTTAAACTAAATACAAGATCATCACAAACACTTAAATATTAACTTTAACGTTTGAATCAACTTCAGTTATATAAAGAAAAAACAGTTAACATAAAAAATCAACAAATTAAGATTAACCTACTAAGGCTTCAAAAAATGAGTAAAGTCATTTCTCTAAAACGTTAATCGAAGTCTCGAAGTCAACTAAAGTTCTTCTCGAATGTTTCTGAAAGCTTTCATAATTTTTCCATCCTTCTGAAATTTCTCTTCTTTTCTAGTCCATTCAGTCCATTTTATCATTCCATTTATTTTATCGAGGTTGTATATACTCTTTTTATTCTTACACTCGTTGCAGAGGCCATACATGCAGTCTTTCGAATCGAAATCACATACAGCTTCTATTAGTAAACTGAGGTCGTCAGTTCCTGTAATACCTTTTTTCCTCAAAGCTTTAGCTTTGTATTCAAAATTTGCATGAAGCTTGCACAAGCGAATTTCCCTTGCATCAATCGAAGGAGTCACAACAAAGAACGGCTTATTCCGTGTAAAATAATAATAAGAGCATTTAATCTCAGGGTTCTCTTTTAGAAAAACCTTGTGAACACTTTTCATTGTATCTAGCATATATCTTTTAGGAACTTTAATACCTTTCTTGGTTAGTACTTCCTTTTTTCCAGCTGAAGCTCGGGTAATGTCGTCTCTTAGAAAAAAATATTTTATCTTTTTCTTTAGGAGCGTTTCTCGGTCAAAGCGAGACTTGTTCATTTCAATTTTAGTTTGTGCCAAAAGTGTCCATGAAAAAATTTATCTTCATACGTGAATTTTGAATTGCTTGTGCCGCAAAAATAGTTTTTATTGTATTTCTTTCTTTTTTCGATTTTGTTTTTATAAATGTTTCCTTTATGGCATTCGCCAACATTTGGTACTTTAAGTCATCTTTGGTCTGTTTAGATTTAGGTTTATTTTTTTCTCTTAAATTTTCATTTTTGTTAGCTAATATCCTATTCTCTCTGCAAACTTTAGCTCTCTCTTCTTGTTCTTTTTCGCCCTCGTTGTTTTGGCGATACGATTGGCTGGTTAATCTCCAAATCTACAAAGACTGATGACAAAGGCTGGATGTGCTTCGCTACTGGTTTTGTAAAAGCAACAGGATTAGCTGGTCGGGAAGATATAATCGGCGGCGAAGATGTCGCTGGCGGACGTGAAACTGATGAAAGTATTGCCGGAATTGGTGTGACTGGCGGAGGTGTCGCCGATGAAAGTGTCAGTGAAGAAGGCGTTGCCGACAAAGTTCTCTGAGGTGGAAGAGTGAGTGGAGATGTAGTTGGTGAAGGCGTCGCTGATTGAAGTGGAGCAGCCCGCAGAGACGTCACTTGAGGAAGCATTGCAATTTGGGGTTGGGGTGATGGTGGTAAATATGCTACTGGTTGCAGTGTACGTAGTGGGCTTAATCTTAAAGGAGACGTCGCTAGTGGAAGTGTGCATAACGAAGCCGTCACTGGCGGAGGTGTTGTTGGCGGAGGAGTAGGCGATTGAGGCTCATTATGTATCTACCTATATATTCAGATTGAGGTGAGCTTGGTGGTGTATTTCGTAACACTCTTTCTACGATCCGTTTTTTTCTCGCCTGTTCTCTTTTCCGTAAACGCCAAATCGTGTTAGCGTTGTACTTTTCTTTAGGGGTTAAGTCTTTCACTAATCTTTTAGTTTTATTGTACCGTTCTCTTTGTTTCTTTTTAGCTTCTTCATAGCATTCTGGTTTGTTTTTCAATCGTTCTCGATACCGTTTTTGTTTTTCTGCGGCGCTTAGAGGCATTGTTTTTTTAGGTGTGCACAATTAAATACTGAAATAAATAAAACAATGTCGCTAATGCAACGTAAATAATAACTTTATACTAATAATCTAGCCATAAAATCATTTAATTTGTGACGAATTTTTATGAGACATTTATAAGCAATATTACTCTTATTACTCCACGTTAAATGTATTTACTAATAATAAATATTTAAAAGATAGGTCAAATAAGTTCGATGGCGAGTTAAATAGGATAAGTCGTACTTTCTCCAGCGTTACCGGTAACGAAGGGGAAAATTTTAACTACAAAGTAAATTATCACGTTAGTTATTAATACAATTACATTTGCATATATATCGCGTTAATATTAGACACCAAACACACAACATTTCAATAGTTTTCAAACATAAGGATAAAAACTTACCGAAACACGTAACGTAACTTAGGGGAGCAGCAATTAAGTCACGCACACCCGACGGCTGCTCGTCGCTGACTGGCGTCTCCCCGCCAGGGATTTCACCTCGACAACGCGGGTTCTCAGAAACGTAGGCATATTTCGCCGGCGCATGAGCCACGACCAACGCCATCTCTTTAAAATTTTTTGCAACCTTCTATAGTAACTCGGGAGAATTGAAATTGGACGCTAGCTTAGGGACAACAATTTGAAAAATTCTCGAAAATTTTATAAAACTTAAATCATGTTGGCATGGGATGGATTAAATGTACTATTTTATTCTGATTCTTTTAATGATATTATAAAAATAGGTCACCTTATGTTTAAACTTAGAAATTACTATTGTGTGACTATAGCTATCGTTGGGGACACACAATTTTTGTATGGGAGTAAATTTTCTTCTGCTGCGTTACCATATAAATTTGCTAAAATTCTGATCAAATTGCTAATCTTTAATATTTTGATTAAATATTTATAGTTCTAAAAATGTCATTACCCTAAAAAGGCGCAATAAAAATATTAGGTTTTTGAAAAAAGGTTTTTTTTTTATCGGGGACAAGGAAATTGGCCTCGTAAAAGTTGATTCGCCCATATTCCAGTGATAGAGAGGCGGATAAACCCCGACACAACCGAGTAAAATTTTCTTTAGTCTTGAATAAATGCGGTAAAATTACCTAAAATATTGGATTTTTGTATATTTTACTCACACTCGAAGTGAAAACCAGAGTGTATCTCAGGCATAAATGTCCATTTTTATCCTCGACTATATTGGTCCTCGCTGCGCTCGAACCATTTAAATCAAATGATATATAAGGGGCCCACTGACTATCAGTCCGCCGGACGATATCGGCCTGTCAGTTAGAACAAAAATTTGACAGTTCCGAACAACTGACAGGCCGGTATCGTCCGGCCGACTGATAGTCAGTGGGCCCCTTAACTACGATATTCAAATAATAGTCACACTACTTAAACGAAGATATTCGAGTTCATTTTGGTTGGGAGCTTTTGGACTATAATAAGCGTACCATGGCTATGTTTGCTCCCTACTTAGATATGCCATCATCCTATGGGGAAACTCGTGCCATGCAAATCGAGCGCTGATAGCTCAAAAGCAATGCATCAGAGCAATTTGCGATGTTGATATTATGACATCTTGCACCATTGTACAAAGATCTTGAGCTAATGACCTTGTATGTACATATACGAAATATGTATGTTTGTTGAAATAAACCCAGAGCTTTTCAAGACGTTTCAAGATGTATGTAATGTTAATACAAGGTACCCTGATAGGTTAGCAATACCCTGCAAACGAACAGCTTTGTATAGTAGAAACACTTTTTGTATGAGCAAAAATCTATAATAAACTGGATAATGACATCAAACAGTTGCCTTTGAAAATGTTTAAAGTAAAACTAAAAGCATGGCTCGTACAAAAAGCCTTCTATTCCGTTGAGGAATACATGACATCTTTTGAGTGAGGTAGGTGCATGATAATTATAATATAGGCCTTGACTATGATTGTTTAAACTTAGCTTTAGTTGTAAGTTTAGTTTTTGCATGCCAGATACTGGTGAAATATGTGTTAATATGTATAATATTGTCTGACCACCTTTTGTACCATATTTCATGCAAAATAAAATTATTTGAATTTGTAATAATATTTGGGTAGTTTTAGTTAGTTAGTAAGTTTTAAGTTAGTAAGTTTTAAATATTGCTATTTTTAATAGTTTTGAATTTAAGCGAAACCATTTAAGCGAAGTTCTACCGTTCAACTGGTCCTTATATAATACGTATAGTAAGGATCAATTCATAACTGTCAAATACCAATAGGGGATATTACTGCAATGTTCTTTCGCCAGAGTGCAGCACTAGTGCACATAGTAAACCATAGAGTAAGTTACAACAGTTTTTGAACAAGTGATGAATCAAGGCGGTTTGTTTACAGATGGCTTACCGGCCAAATAAGAAAATCGAAATTTCGAAAATCCGCCTCTCAATCGATCGAATATGCAAGTGATAAGAGCCAGAAACCGAACTTTAGATTTTCACGTTTCGAGGATTTTGTTGATTGTGCTAGTGACGCCCTCTACGCAGAGTTTTGCTTAATATTCTCTATTCTTACGTTTCGCTGACTATAGTCACACAGTAAGTTAAGTAATGCAGTAAGTGAGTACTAAAGGACGATATACATAACGACGTTATCAAGAAAACACAAATAACGGCCATAAAATAACTACAGATTCTAAAAAAATATAGTGTGCAACACACAAAATAACACCGGGATTCGAATCACCAGCTTCGTCTATTTGCTAAATAAACACTACTAGACCAAATTTGATGTGATTTGAGTAATGTGCTATAGGTATGTTTCGTCAAATTCGATCGTTTTAAAAATCCCTGTATCAATATAATAAATGTCTATATTTAATTTTAATAATTATGACATTTCGACTAAACATACGTTTATGTTTATATAGTATTTCATAATATTATTACATGTAATAATCGTCAGTGAGAGCCTGAGAGGTGAAAGTCATTCTCCCTCTTACTCGGTAACATGATCAATCTCATGTCAAAGTAAATTCGCATGATAAAAAAACCGGTCCAGTGCGAGTCGGACTCGCGCACGAAGGGTTCCGCACCATTACGGAAAAAACAGCAAAAAAATCACGTTTGTTGTATGGGAGCCCCATTTAAATATTTATATCATTCTGTTTTTAGTATTTGTTGTTATAGCGGCAACAGAAATACATCATTTGTGAAAATTTCAACTGTCTAGCTATCACGGTTCATGAGATACAGCCTGTTGACAGACAGACAGACGGACAGACGGACGGACAGACGGACAGCGGAGTCTTAGTAATAGGGTCCCGTTTTTACTCTTTGGGTACGGAACCCTAAAAACACGACTAAGACAAGTTTTTTTTATTTTAGATGGGCTGATTTTGTAGTCGATTTCTTTTGTCAGATTTCGATAAAAGGCCGTGCCAGGATAAGCTAAGTGAATCTGCCCCCAGCGAGTTTTAGCTTGTAATATTTTTTATGATGTGGCTTTCTATTAGTAACAAGTATACAAAATTTCAGCCCCACAAACTTTATCTTTGAAATAAATACTCCGATATTTAAGTATTTCGATTGTCTTAGCAATATAAGTTAGTTAGTTAACCCCAGGGCTGGCGCGTACCTCTTTCAACGTATTTCCCTTGCAATACAGAGAGGTAACGCCGCCAGTGTCATGGGGTCCATGCCGCAGTCCGACTTGTTAGAAGGGGTATTTTCTTTGTAATTGCGTTCGTTTTTTGTAGGTAAGTATATTTTATAGCTTGTGTGTTTTATTTTATTTCTAGGTTTAACTTTACCTGTTAAATTGTGTTTTTTATTAAATTACACTCATTCATAAAAAAAAGTAACTATTTGAAGTGTTTTGCTCAAGATGTTACAGTTAGTTAATACACGATTAAATAAAATTCGCTGTAAATAATATTGAAAATGCAGCAAATACCTACCTAAGAATCTTGTCCTACATAAGACATAAGTCAGTGTAATTATTTCTAATATCACGATTTCTCATTGATAATTGTTGTTGTATAACCTTATTATGCATTAATTATAATATCATAAATGTAAAAACATGTTATACGTGTCATTCTTCCTGCTAGATTTCATTGACTTGTTTGTTTATCTGAGCGAAGCGAGGTTTTAGGGTCAATTGACACTTTCATGTTTGTATGTACTAAATAATTACTTAGGTAATCTCGAGTATACATAATAAATAAATAAATAATATAGGACATTATAACACATACTCACTAAACTTCACAGTACCTATTTAAGCTTAAGAAGGCTTGTGCTGTGTGTACTCAGACAACGATATATGTTCAAAACATCCATGACTCAGGGACAAATTTGTCCTCATCACACAAATAAATGCCCTTACCGGGATTAGAACCCAGGACCATCGTCTTCATGTGGTCTTCATATACAGGGTCACTAACCGACAATGCCAGACCGGTCGTCGGTAAGTAGGTATTGTTGATTTAGTTTTTATTTAATTATACCGGGTGTGGCCTGATACGGGCAAAAGCTGTAGGCTTTACTCCTTATATTAACCAACATTTGTTCAGCAACTTTTTAAAATAACTTGTGTTTAGATTACTCTTTAAAGTTAAGATTAAGGCGTGACAAGCTGACAAGCAAAGTCAATCACAATGATAATGGCGTACATTGAAGATAATATTTATTTTGTATGAAAAATAGGAAGTCTAAAAACTTCATAATTTTTTAAAGTTATTGAACAAAAGTGTCACCGTTTGAGGAGTATCAGCTATGTTTTAATTATTTTCGTATTACAGGCCCCGGTATAACTTTGAAACGTAGGTATAACAGATAAGTACCTATACTTAGTTTTTTATAAGTACCTAGTAATGTTTGGAGATTATGGAGTAGGGAATAACATTTTTTTTTGCTTGTCTGTCTGCTAAGGAGTAGTATAAAATAATACGTTGAACGTTGACCAGTAATCTAAAAAGTTAATTTGGATATAATTATTTTGGTATAACTGTCACAAAAAATAACCTTACCTACTAAATTATCAATTTGTATAATTTTAATTCTACTTAAAATAAGAAAATACTTTAAAAGTGCAAAATAAAAATACGCTATGTCGCCAATGCTTCGCGCTTTCAACGGGGCAATTAGTCTGGATTTGCTATTTTAATTGAGCTATGGAGGTAATTTGCGGATTCCGATACTACTACGCTTTTGCCTATTTATTTCTGATACCTGGACTAGTAGTCTATGTTTGACAGAAGAGGTCTACGTTTTTTGGACGCGCTGTCTATTTAGGGCGAGATCTATGATAACGATTAAATATACCTAGTTTAAAAATCTACAGTTTAAATTACATTGGGAAAAGTTACTAGTAGGAATAGGTATTATTATCTGTATGTTAAAAAAAATGAGTTTATTATTCTTAAAAGATGCTGTTAGACCGGGCCGTGACCGGGACGGAGCTTCCGGCGCTCCGTTTTCTATGGAAAGCATCACGTGATCACCTGTCATGTCATAGAAAAATAAGCGCCGGAAGCTCCGGCCCGAACACGGCCCGGTCTAACGTGAGTCTTCCTTAATGTAACGTTGAAAATAATATTTTTAAAAGCATTTTGTACCATTTGCTCAAACTTTTTTACCTTTAGTTTAAATGTATGTGTGATTTGCAAAAATGTAACAAAGCTTAAAAATTTTAAACAAAGTACAAAATAATTTAATTCTGGTGAAGCGTGTTGACCGCCCTTTGCCGCCTTTCTCCACTATTTACATAAAAAGGCACAGATTAAAATAATAAGCTAACCTTTTTGTTATTCGTTTACACAAACACTGTGAACACTATTTGATCAACACTTGTCTGTGACAGTGACAGCTGCACGGGCGCGAGCGGCGGCGATCAAGCGGGAACTGCATGATCTATCTATCGTTGATAGCAATAATATAGTGAGATGCGTACGTCGTACGCACGTCTGGTTTTGTTAAGTGTAATCGTTGAGTAATGAAAAATGTCTGTCTGTGTAAATAAAACTTAGTCCAAATTTAAACATCTGTAATCTAAATACAATATATGCCTTTGTTTCTCATTTTATCTGTTAAAAAAATTAAATATTGATTTTAAACTGTTTGTATAGTACTGGTTTAAACTAGCTGTCAGACCATTCAATTACAATCAGGAATAATGAGAATGGGTCACCTGTTTGGAATTTTTTGACCGAGCTTTAGCGAAGGTCTCCGTTTCAGCTTGGCAAAAATTCGTTCGTATGTCACAGGACAGGTATGGTACAGGAGTACCTTTTAAATACTTTATAATAGTGTTAACGTTGCTGGATTCGTCAATCTATGCATCCGAACTCCGAAGTTAAAACGGCCGTTTTTGTTTTGAGTTCATAGATCGACGAATCTAGCAACATAAAACTTACTTAAATACAAAATACAGCACGTGGCCGCTACGCCCTTTTTAAATATCTGTCGTTAAATTTGGATAATCACAAATATCACAATTACATTACAACCATTGCATGTACTACCAACCTTAAAGTTTGTAGTCTATGATTGTTCATTATTTTAGTATGTGGGTATTTTTGCACTTTGTAATTTTTCCTCGGTCACCCGTTGACCACGAACGCTGTAAAGGGTTCGAAACGTCGGGATGTATTATAAATTCAATATACGCGATATAATCCGTTTTCATAGTTTTATTTCATGAGTAACTATCGCGGTAACCGAAGACAATATTAATCACAATTATTTAGCAGTGGCGCTAGGAGCACGTTGATAGGCTCTATAACTCATTAATATTAAGTTATATATATGGACATATTATAAGAAATGGCAGTTAATATAAATAATGTATGAGTTTCAGCTCTAAACAGCGATAAACAAATAAAATCGTGTACCAAAAGGTACTATTAAAATTTAACATGTGAAAGTGAATCCGAACCGAAGTGATCCCATAAGTGCTCGGTGGACATAGTTTTTCACGGAACACTGAAATGTTTGACTTATTACGTAAAATCGAGTAACTAATAAATTAATAACAATCATAACCGAATTAAATGATGTAACGAATTTATTGATTAAAAAATATAACAAAAAACGCGCAACAGTTCCGGGTGAAAAAAACGCATACCTATTGATATTCAATCAGAACGTTACCTATAGTTATTTGCAAAAAAACAAATCAATGCAGAAAATACTTTGTTACGAAATGTATAAAGTTCAGAATGAAATGACGGTTTTACTGTTCTGTTGCAAATTGTATGTGAGTGTGCGCTTATCTGTCAACTAAAGTTTATTTCAAATTAACAATCTTATTTCATAGGAGTATGACACATTATCAAATAGACAATCAAATCGGGGTTGTTATTGTTTCCGCCTTATGAACACTTAAGTAAGTAACTTATCTTATGTAGGTACAATGTGATGACATGTTTTTAAAGATTTCAAGCTAACATGGTCTCTTTTAAGTAAGGTGCATTGCGGTAACCTAGAATGCGGGATACTCGTAATTAATTTAATTAATTCCCGGTAAGGGCATTTATTTGTGTGATGAGCACAGATATTTGTTCCTGAGGCTTGGGTGTTTTCTATGTATTTATGTATTATACAGGGTATCCTTAGCCATTGGACAAAGTCGAAATGTACATATGCACAAATATGCATTCGGGTATTTAGAATTAGTAGATATACCAAGTATCATAACAAATACAAAATACAAAAATCTTTATTTGTTTTAAACACAAATTGCCATGATTTAGGTGATGGAGCCGCCCGGTAAGCAAAAAATTGCCTGTGTCGGGAGGCACCGCTCATAACAACCGGAACGGTTACGAAGAAATTAACAAAATAAATTAGGATTTTTTACTTTGGAGCTATACAGGCTGTATGAGTTAATAGCATCTGAGGTAATAAATAGTTGAAACCTTCTTCGACCTTATTGATTATCTTTTTTATTTATGACATT
The DNA here is from genome assembly GCF_947568885.1 of Cydia strobilella. Taxonomy (NCBI): domain Eukaryota; kingdom Metazoa; phylum Arthropoda; class Insecta; order Lepidoptera; family Tortricidae; genus Cydia; species Cydia strobilella. The sequence continues at coordinate 10,012,858 of NC_086062.1, read as the reverse complement.
AGTAAGATTTTGACTTTTGACAAATGTCATCATTGCTGCACATTTTCGAACAAGTTGTCAAAAACACATTTTTTTAAAATCATTTGTTCTAATTAAAAAAAATTATTAACGTTAGAGCATTCCTGAGAAGTAACCCTACGTGGGATTTCAGGGTTTGTCCATTGGCTAAGTTTATCCTGTATAATATATCGTTGTCTGAGTACCCACAACACAAGCCTTTTTGAGCTTACTGTGAGACAGTCAATCTGTGTAAGAATGTCCTTTAATATTTATATACTTTATTTAAACTGTGGAACAGAAAGCAAGATGGCTGATGGGTAAGCTTTGCAGTATAGGTAACGTAGGCGTAAGTTTTGCCAAAGAGGATATTATAATAGGATAGAGCGGTACTGTCATAGTAAATTTTGTAACCGCAGTAAATTCACTGCCATCTATCGACACACTTTAAAACTAAAAATGAAGATTTTTAAAAATACGATCAAATGTATTTATAATTGGGAGGGTTTTTTTTTTGCATTAATTATTTTTATGATTTTGACCCATGTTCTTTCACTGATATGCGTTAAAATTGTTAGATAACAAACGAAACCGTCAACGCCTGAGGTATACGAGAGTAGGCCAAAGGTAGTGGCGCCATCTGATCGAGAATCAAATTTTTGTGATTTTCGAGGCACGTTTTTTCCTTAGGCTGTATCCATCTATTACGGAGTTATATCTATATTTGGTTTTGCCAAAGTATGAAGTGCTTCTGGTGTCGTAGATATTTAACAATTTTCAAAATTATCGCGCTTTTGAAGTTATCCCAATCCTGTAACTACCATGAACAAGGGGTATTGATACGTATATTTGCTTTAAAGATTTCCCGATATTTGATCTATATAATATTTCGTCCCTTTGAATAATATGACGTGATAATTTCCATACAATATTAAAGTTTCGATTGGCGTTTTTTTAGGGTTCCGTACCCAAAGGGTAAAAACGGGATCCTATTACTCCATTACTCCACTGTCCGTCTGTCTGTCTGTCTGTCAACAGGCTGTATTTCATGAACCGTGATAGCTAGACTGTTGAAATTTTTACAGATGATGTATTTCTGTTGCCGCTATGTATAATAACAAATACTAAAAAGTACGGAAACCTCGGCGGGCGAGTCCGACTCGCACTTGTCCGGTTAATAGTAGTTGCTAGGGCAATATGTAGGTATACATGCATAGTGCTGTCTGGGTCTCACACCGGAGCATCGGTGCGATAACCGCGTACGTCGAGCGACCGCCGTAAGGTCAAGTTTGCTGTTTGGCCTGCGGCCATGTTTTCACTGACGAAAGTGACATGATGTAAATAACCGCGGTTATATACGAGACGAGAAACAGGGCGATGTTAATTCTAAGCATAGCGTAGTTTGTGACGGATGGTGATTTTTTATTTTTACTTTTAAACTATTTTTACGCAGTTCTTTTTATATTTTTACAGTCAGTGTTATTACTTTATCATTACCATAGAGTAACTTATACTAGAGCGGTACTGTCATAGTAAATTTTGTAACCCCAGTAAATTCATTGGCATCTGTGACACACTTTAAAACTAATAATGAAGATTTATAAAAATACGATAAAATGTATTTAAATATTGATAAATGCGTTTTTTTTGCATTAATTATTTTTATGATTTTGACCCATGTTCTTTCACTGATATGCGTTAAAATTGTTAAATAACAAACGAAACCTTCAACGCCATCTATACGACAGTAGGCCAAAGCTAGTAGCGCCCTCTGATCGAGAATCAAATTTTCTTCATTTTCGAGGCACGTTTTTTCCTTAGACTGTATCCATCTATTACGGAGTTATATCTATCTTTGTCATTACTCACATACTGAAGCATGATATGTTATTTAAACTATCTTCATTACTTGCCGTCATTCCTTCATTCCATCAATCACTACACTGTCACTAGTATAATGTCATTTTTGTAAAGTAATGCCATTACTCGTAATAGTAATTTATCGGTGTTGTTTGTCATAGTGATCAATGATCATAATGTCCCGCCTCTAATAAAGACTAATAAAAGCTATACGCGTGCCTCTTCATACAATAGGCATTCTTCGATTGCTGACACACATTCAAATTGATTCATCAAGAGGCTAATATTATAACACAAAATTGTAGTTTTTATATTGAATTTTTAGTATTTTTACGTTTTAATCAGAGGCAAATGTCATGAAAAAATCACACGGAAACTACATAGACTATAGTATAGGCACAGGTGATTTCCGGGTCGTGGAGCAAGAGAACAAGACATCATACATACATCAAAATGAGCCTAATGATGTTGTTAATTATTGTTTATCACCAATAATGATGATTATTTTTCAGATGACAAGTAGAAAAATCATTTTTGCATACAATTTGGTCACCCTACTCATTGTGACGTCTTGTCGCTTTCTTGCAGAGCGCTGGAATATCGATCCAGAGGCCGTGAGTTCAAGTATCACCTGAGACAGTAATTTTTCCACTTTTAAAATTATTCTAAGCTTAATAGCATCGTTCGCACACGTTTCAGCTTGTTAAAAATTAAATTAAATATTTAACTTCCTAAACTTGACTAAGGGAAAAAACAGCCCATATTTTTATGGCCTTTCAATGTTATATTCGGCAATCAGACAAAAAAAAAACAGGTGCCAAGTAGCAAAACAACAAAAAGTCCTTTTTTGGCGATGTAAAAAAGATATCAAGCTTCGGCTTATAGCAAACAAAGGCCGGCCGCGGTCATGTAGCGAAAAAAAAACTCAATAAACATGATAGCCATGATAATAGCCAATAAGGTAGATCGTCCATTTATGTGGCAAATGAGCCAGAGGACCAAATCACTTTTATATATTTTATTAGCTTTACTTAACTAAATTGTAGATTAAGTTAAAACTGAAATGATACCAATCTACTTATAATTTATATTTAAACGTATGTTTAGATTGATACTGATACTATTGTATACTGACTTATAACGATGTGTTATTAATACATTCTCATTTCATTTCATTTCATTTCTGACAATAATTAGACCATTATGTTGTCTTACGGTGGTTACAGTGGTTTTGAAGTCTTGTACTCTTTGCAGTATTCGTTTACCATTTGTTTTATAGTTGGTATTTCTGTGTATTCGTGTATTTCACTATTTCTAACCAATAATATACATAAACATAATTTATTCAAAAATACGTTTTGCGTACAATGGTTTACATGGGCCAGAACCTAGTATAGTATTATATAATCTGTGGCCAGAACTAAGATTCCCTGTTTCAGGCAAGAAATATGGCAAACGTTCATGCAAATTAATTTTCACTTACAAAATACACAATATAATTTAGCGACTTAATACTATAATACATTAATCGAATAATTATAATATTTATCCTATTGTAAATCCAGTCATATTTCTTAATAATCATTTTACAACTATTAGTAGATTCTCTGTGTCTTTGTTACGTCATATTTTGAAGGGCTTTTCGGAGCGTGTCCTTACACTTTATGTAGATGAGTGTATATAAATCTCAACTTGCGTTAAGCCTGTTGTATAGAAAAGGACCCAAAACAATGAAGAATCTCATAGAAAAAGCATATCTCCTATGAATGTTTTCTGGGCAAACAATATCTTTGCGTCTCTTGTTAGTATATTCAGTGATGTAAGGGGATGCGGCATGCTGTTTTAAAACAATCCTTAAAATAAATCATTGTCTGACAGTGAGAACCCCGAAGGACTTGTAAAGAAGGTTAGAGGGGAAGAGGAACGGACGGAAAGTAGCTGTAGCTACCTTTAGGACAGCTCTCTGGGCTCTTCCTAGGTTAAGCAGAGTAGTTTTAGCTAAACCGCCCCACGAGGTACAATATGAGATCACCGACTTGTTTGATTAATTGTGTTGACGCGATTGCTCGTAGTTTAAAAAAAATGGTGCACACGTGATTATTCTTAGGGTTTTGTTTTGGAATCCTTGATGTATTTCTAGGTTTGAGTTACTGGCTGATCCCCACAGCTGTATTCCATATGTCCATATCAGTTTTATTATACATTTATATATGAGTAGTTTGTTGTTAAGTGTTAAGAGTTGATTGTCTTCTAATCAGCCAGTATAAGTTCCTTAATATAAGTAATAAGACTTCAAAAGCACTGTAACGAATTAGCCAGAAACCTGACGAACAAGACATACCGAGGTTAAAAAGATGGCATATTCTAGGGCTAGACCAGAGACAATAAGCCCCCACGTAAACTGGTGATGATGCTCAGTGGAACACCACCCTAAATAAGTATATAAACCATCTGATTGTGGCTAGAACAGCCGATTGCAGATTTAAGTAGAAGAGAAAAAAAAAGTCTTAAATAAATAAATAAAATGAATAGTAGTGAAGGTGTGCGCTAAGCTCAATTGTTTACCGTTTCTCGCGCAATAATTTATAAATTCATACTGGACACAAAACAAATGGAGGTGGAGCAGTATACAGGGTAAATATTTAGATGAGACCGAGATGACATCACAATAGTAATTACTCACACTTTGTCTTCTACAAAACTCGATACCTATTGTTTTATAAAACTATTGTTTCACGAATCTGCGTACGCGCCGGAACTGTACGGCCAGCGTCTGCGCATATTTCGCTGTCATTCCCTCTAGAACATGCCTCAGAGAACCAGCTTTAATTGATCCTTGACTTCGCAAGATCTATGCGGGTACAGAGGTCATGTTACATTGGTGAGTTTGGGTGGATGTGGTTTGTGAATGGGAATAAAATTTGGCACGATGTCAATGGCGTCTAGAATTGTTAGCAATGGAATTTTTACTACGGAATTTCATAGAGCAGAGTAGATATTTTGCTACAAAAATTTGACGCTTATAAAAATATCCTCCTAAATCCCGGGACTTTCAAAATGACAAAATCAAATCGAATTTTGAACTATAATTATTAATGGAATAAAGGAAGCTTATAAATTCAAAACTGCAAAAATGACTGGTCTAATTCAAATTGAATCATTGAATATTGTTCCTTTATGGGTTATACTCCTATTTAGTGATGCAAGTATTTAATAATACTTATTACCTTTACGAATATAGCACTTTATGAATTTTATGAACACGAATAGTAGCTATGATTAAGGTAAGTACAACTTAACCTTACGGATGACACGCTAACCGGGCCGGGCCCGGGCCGAGGCATCATGTCATTTTCTATGACGGCTGATCGGTAATCACGTGGTGCTTTCCATAGAAAACGAAGCGCCGGAAGCTCCGGCCCGGCCCCGGCCCGGCCCCGGCCCGGCCCCGGCCCGGTCTAGCGTTAGTCATCCTTTACACCGACATTTACCAACTGCATATATATAACTTGTCATAATAAGTACAATATTCGGATTTTATCAAACCTATAAATAAAGGATGACTCACGTTAGACCGGGCCGTGTCCGGGCCGGAGCTTCCGGCGCTTCGTTTTCTATGGAAGGCATCACGTGATCACCTGTCATGTCATAGAAAAGTAAGCGCCGGAAGCTCCGGCCCGGACACGGCCCGGTCTAACGTGAGTCATCCTTAACGGGTACGGAGTGAAACATGTCGAGCGTTTTTGACTTAAAAATCTTAAAATACGTGAGTGACCCGTTATTAATAGGTTTGATATGTCTGTGTCTCACGGAAGTTTTGTTATTAAAATATTCGAATTTTGTTTTACTTGTGCGACGTGCGTAAAAGAAAAATTATGTAGCTTTGTCATATGCACTTTTGCAGCTCGCTTTACGACGCGGAAAAAAATCTCTATATTTATGAAATGAAATGAAATGAAATCATTTTATTTCGTGTAACCGTGACACATACATTCTGTTAGTAAAAGACAGTTTCAAGGGGGTTAGTATACTATATACCTACATATATACAATTATACCTATACCTAAACCTACACACTTAACCTACAAGTTACCACTGTATGGAGCCCATTGGGGCATGTAGCCCCGCACAGTGTAACATTAGCGGACAATCCGGCTTATCCGCTATCATCCTTAAGATGATGTTGGGACTGTCCCGCACCCGGCGCACTAGGGATGCGGCGCGGCGCGCCTGCGCAAGGTCGTCTGAAAACAATCAACGCGCGCCTCCGCAAACATTCCTGATGCGCTACAGAAGCGATTTATGCCAATCTAATTTTTTTACTAAACCATGACATTAAAATACATACACATGTGCATTGTGCACTGTGTACAATTTCATACTGTATATTACTGTTAACAAAGATAGATATAACTCCGTAATAGATGGATACAGTCTAAGGAAAAAACGTGCCTCGAAAATCAAGAAAATTTGATTCTCGTTCAGAGGGCGCTACTAGCTTTGGCCTTCTGTCGTATAGATGGCGTTGACGGTTTCGTTTGTTATTTAACAATTTTAACGCATATCAGTGAATGAACCTAGGTCAAAATCATAAAAATATTTAATGCAAAAAAAAAAAAAAATTATCCATATTTAAATACATTTTATCGTATTTTTATAAATCTTCATTTTTAGTTTTAAAGTGTGTCGACAGATGGCAGTGAATTTACTGGGGTTACAAAATTTACTATGACAGTACCGCTCTTGTATAAGTTACTCTATGCTGTTTAGCATAGTCTATCTAGATTCTCACGGTTAATAAGACAAACACTAAATGCAATTACTTGTTCTTGACACAATTTCCTTGATTATCTAATATGCCCACTTACAAACATAATTTGCGAATGTTGAACAGAAACTTCGTCCAATTGAGAAGAAGGGCACAGGGCACAGCCCAACGGGAGAGTACCTCCACGCAACCTGCACGCATCCCTAGGCTGTGGAGGTCGCTTACCCTCGGGCAGGCCGCACACTACCTATACATGCCACCGTCGTGATACAAAAAAAATGTTTGGAATATAAGAAAACTATTTTACAGTACATATGGTGCTACTTTCTCGCACTAGTGCGTAAAAGAGCACTTTTCGTGCATATGTCGAAAATTTAAAGGGCCATATGTACTGTAAAACGTTGTACGATACACGTGCGAAAAGGTAATTCGCAACTCGTGTCGATTTAAAACACTCCCTGCGGTCGTGTTTTAATTTATCGCCACTCGTTTCGAATTTCCTCTTTTCCGCACTTGTATCGTAAATAACTATATTTGCAGTACGGAGTCATATGACAACTTAAGGCGTATTAATATTTTTTCATTTCTCATGCTCTGAAAAAGGATCATAGTTGTTCTAAAAGGTGCGCAGAAAATGATACGTGTCTGCACTAGAGCATTTTACGTTCGAAGTACGATTTTTATTTTTATTTTTTACGATAAGCAATTGAAATTTGAGTTCAAATGGATTTGTTATACAATTTCCATTTTGATATTTGACTCTCTATTCCATAAATTACGACACTTTTGGCTAAATTGTTAACTGAAAATACACTTAAAAAGTACTATGAAAGTTTATACTTGGTCATGTTTAAAAAAAAAACATGCATATAACTTTCCTCGTATTCGAAATGAAAAGTAGAGTGTTTAACTCGGGTGAAACGCATCATTTCAGCCTCGGACTATTGGCGCTCTCACTGCGTTCGAGCGCCAAAATACCTCGGCAGGAATGAGTGCCTTTCATCCCTTGATTAACAATCTACTATTAAATACCTGCTGACACTGTTCAACACAAATTACGATTATGCAAATACTACTGAATTTTAATGTTGAGATTTTTTTTTCCCATGCTTTGTTAACCGTTAATTTTGTGAACCGGTTTAATAAACCTAATATTTATAAAAGGTCTACTCACTATTGGGTATTTCAAGGCATATTGATACGTTGTTCTTAGGCGAAGGCACCGTCGGTTATCTATAATAACTGTGCGGCTTAAGAGGATAGTGGAGGACATTGACGTATATCTGAGGACGGGCCTTACGGGCACTAAGAATGGTGCTAGTTCAGCGGTGTGCCTGACGAATTCGAGCCAATCGTGCTGTCTAACGCGCGTAGCACGCGTACCGATCTACTGCACGAGGCGCCGTGGACGAGAGCCTTGCGCACGCTCAAGTTGCTACCCGGATTGATGTGTTCCATTGTTATGAGAATGACTTCATCAAAATCACTTTGTTTGTGTTATGTTATACTTAGAAATAATTTTATAAATATTATATGTCTCTAGTTTACATTTTGCTACACTATCGCATTGGGCAACTGTTATGATAGCTGTATCGTTATTATAAATAAATAAATAAATAATAATTTCGAGTTTCGACCAATCGCGCGCGTGATGTGAACTCATCAACCAATCGCGTTGTAGCTGTGGCACGCCAATGTACTGGCCCCATTCTTATTGCCCATGATTTCCCGTAAGGCCCGTACTTAGATATAATACGTCAATGGTAGGCGACCGCTTCTCCAAACAAACGTAGTCCCCATTTTCCTCCCTAGATAATGACATTATGGAAATTATTTTGATAAACTTAGATGTTTATTAACCATAGCTTCTTCATTTAACTTTTTTCGATTTTTTCGATAAAAGTTAGGAGCGAAAAACAAATTCCGTACAAATTTTCAAATGCTCCTAACGCTGATAAAGAAAAAATTTAAAAAATCATCGAATGGACATAGCTGTGGTAAATTTACATCGAATTGTGTCAAAATATTTTCTATAATGTTAATATCCGGAGAGGAATATGGTGACTAATACCTTGTATGGAAAGGCGTTCTGGCGCGGTCGTTCTCTCCTTTCGTCTTAACGACAACACACATTATCATTTTTCTGAGAACATAACTTTACAGTAAACAACTGTCAAGAGGCTTGGCCAATTGGCATGTGTCAAGACTCTTCAAGCAAATAGACAAAATAAGTTTTTGCCAAAAATTTCATTTTTGGTACAAGCTTTTATCGCTGACTGTACTTTTCTTTCCACGAACAACTAATACTCATCGAGACAATTCTAAAATCCCCACAATTAGGTTTTATTGTTTTATCACAGAGTTCCTATGGCCACCTCCTGTCTCCATCATCAGACCAGCTCGATGGTACCATAATATTGCATTGTCACACGATTTACATATGTATGCAAATTTTCAGCTTCAACGGAAACCGGGAAGTGGGTCAAATTTAACTTGCAAGATTTGACCACATACATTATTACATACATACTTACATAGGTACCTACATTGCAAGTTAATAAAAAGCTTGTAATACCTAATAACATTTGAATGACCTTCAAACCATCAAGAAAAGAGCGTACCATCTTAAAGGCCGGCAACGCACTTACAACCCCTCTGGTGTTGTGGGTGTCCATGGGCGGCGGTAATCGCTTACCATCAGGTGATCCGTCCGCTCGTTTGCCTCCTATTTCATAAAGAAAAAGAAAAAACAAAAAAAAAAGTTTTGCCAATCTGCTTGTTACTCGTTTTTCCACATACTTATATCAATACAATACAATACAATATAATACAATACAATACAATAATATCCAGCTTCTATCCGCGACTTTGTCTGCGTAGAATAAGTGTAGATATTTCTAAGAGTAGTTTAAGTGTAGCATAGAGTAACTTATACTAGAGCGGTACTGTCATAGTAAATTTTGTAACCCCAGTAAATTCACTACCATCTGTCGACACACTTTAAAACTAAAAATGAAGATTTATAAAAATACGATAAAATGTATTTAAATATGGATAAATGATTTTTTATTTGCATTAATTATTTTTATGATTTTGACCCACGTTCTTTCACTATACGACCGTAGGCCAAAGCTAGTAGCGCCCTCTGAACGAGAATCAAATTTTCTTGATTTTCGAGGCACGTTTTTTCCTTAGACTGTATCCATCTATTACGGAGTTATATCTATCTTTGAGTGTAGTATATTTATACCTATTATATGTTTTAGTGAGAGTTGTTAAGGAAATAAGTGAATGTCATTAATGTGTATTTGTAAACTCATCTCCTGCTCACTTATTTCTGTTTGCTTTCCAAATAAATAAAATAAATGATGATTTCGGTGTGTTTCCCATTTTTCCCCGCCCTACATGAGACGAGGATAAATGGGAATAATTTATATGAATGCCACCTATTCCCATGGTGTCCGGCGTGGACAAATGGGAAATGACAAATGGGACACCATGATTTCAGTTATAAAAACTATGGTCATATACTACCTACTTCCTCGGGACTCAAAACTAGTTGGAAGAGATGCAGATATTATGAAAATAATATACACAAACTAAACCACAAATAATCGTCTAAGTAATGGTACTTTTCGAGTTCAGTCACGTCCTAAATTAGACAAAAAATTAAAAAGACTACCTATAAACGGTGCGATCGTGACCCAAAATGGTCCCGCCGGAAGATCAGCGCTGACCTTCGGGTCAGCATTATGCTGAGGCGAGACCATTTCGTGGTAAACTTCAACTCCTACCTATTTTATAAGTTCCTATAGCTTTAGTTATACTTTTGTATGTAATTTTAGTTTTAAGTTTATCACGAATAAAACATTTGATTGATTGATTGATTGATTTATAATATTCAGGGAAAAAGTGAGACATGTTTTTTGCTTAGCGTCTAATATTTCGTTAATAATAAATCCGTTTTCCAATTTTAATAGATTTTCAATTGATGAACTTATTAATTACCTAATATTGTCTTCGGTTACCGCGATAGTTACTCATGAAATAAAACTATGAGAGTTCGAAACGTCGGGATGTATTATAAATTCAATATACGCGATATAATCCGTTTTCATAGTTTTATTAATTACCTACTTAATTTCTTAATAATCTTAACTTACCTGATTTAAAATTAAAACTTTTCAACTTCATCACAGAACCTTTCACTAAAACTTATGTTATAAATCTAAAACCGGTTTAGTACGGTCTATGTACAATTGTACATGTACAAGCTAATGAACTCGAGTTAAAAAACAAAACAAAAAATGTACCTACTGGGACAAGTCCGGTCGAGGGGCCGCAGTATTCGCTACTACGAGAGACAGGTGACTAGGGATGTCTGTGTCGATAGAATTATCGACTCGATAGTGCTTTTAATTTATAATAATGGTTGAATAAAAGTTTTCAAAAACTATAATTGATATCTTAGATATGTAAACCTTAAGATTTTCATCTAATCGGCGATGTCACAGTAAAAAAAAACACAGTTACAAAGACTGCTGAAATTTTTGTCACTTTATCCGTAACATCTAAAACTGATAATAATCGCTCTAAACGAATCATCACTATATTCACTATCATTGACCAACTTAACTAATCCCCCGTCAAACAGACTTTAATATACCTGGTAGGTATATATTTAATCTGCTAACTCACAAATATAGTTACTTACCTACCTAAAATTAAATGTATTATTTCTGGCGCCATTATTAAAAGTAAGACGTAGTTTGAAATCACGGTATCTTGTAACGTAACCTTGATCTCCTTACACCTTTTGTTACACTTCACGTAATTAGGGATGGGTTGATTACATTTCAACTGTTAATTGCATTTTTTTTACTAGTTAAGTATAAGACTAGTTACTCCACTAGAGTTGTAAGCGCCCATAGGCTGCAGTGACTGTTTAACATTAGGCGGTCAGCACGCGTGTTTGCCTCCGTCGTGGTATAAAAAAACTAATTGTGTTGATCGTTTTTTTTTATTGTTAGCTGTGTATTTGAAACAACAAATTTTCAAGCATATTTATTTATACGCGATTAAGGTTTACAAGAATAGAAAACATAACTGAACTTGAAGTCTTTTCGGAAATGCTATCCAAAGAAGAAAAACATTTGAACCTGCAGGAAACAGATGATATTGAAACCTACTATGGAAAAATAACAAACCTGATTACAAACTGTCTCAACCCAGCAAATTACCCAAAAACTGCAAAAAATCAAAGAATCATCAAAGAAGAAACAAATGAACTCCTGAGAAGACGCCAAATACTACTAAATAAAAAACCATTAAATAACGACGAAAAGAGAGAACTAACTAACTTATACAAGACAATCAACAAACAAATAAGAAGAGACTATACAGATCATAGGATAAAAGTCATAGAAGAAAACTTATTAAGCTCTGGGAGTCTGAAAAAAGCCAACAAAAAGCTAGACACTGGAAAAAAGTGGATAAAAAACCTGAAACAGACAAATATAGACAAACCAATACAGTCAAGACGAGACATCATAGATATAGCCACGGACTTCTACAAAGCGCTGTATGAAAATATAGAAGATCAGGATCAACACAATACCTGCCCACTTGACAAAAACAAATCAAGTGTCGGCTCTTTTAATACATCCCAAGCACAAATCCCGGCATTTACATGTTTCGAAATAGAAAAGACAATCCAACAGTTGAAAAGCGACAAGAGCCCTGGGCCTGACAATATAACAAACAATGTAATAAAGCACGGGAAAAAAATACTTACCCACCCCCTAACGTCTCTATTTAACAAAATCATACAAAACAAGACAGTGCCCAATGCATGGACAGAATCAAACATTATATTGCTATATAAAAAAGGAGATCCCACAGACGTAGGGAACTATCGTCCAATAAGCCTGTTGCCAACCCTGTATAAAGTATTCTCATCAGCCATAGAAAAAAGAATAGCACCTACAATAGAAGATAAACAGCCGATTGAACAAGCAGGATTCCGAAAAGGGTTCTCCACGATAGACCACATCCATGCAGTGGACCAAATAGTCGAAAAATATGTGGAAAAAAGTAAAGTCTTATACCTGTGTTTCATTGACTACATGAAAGCTTTCGATTCAATTAGCCACAATAGCATATGGGAAGCCCTACAACACCAAAAAGTTCACCAAACATACATAGACATACTGAAAAATATATACGAAAGAAGTACAAGTAGAGTGAAATTAGATAAAGTAGGAACTGCTATAAAAATAAGACGAGGAGTAAAGCAAGGCGACCCTTTATCACCCAAACTGTTCATATCTGTACTTCAACACATATTCGAAAAACTGGATTGGTCAAAAAAGGGAATTTTTATAGGTGGAAAGTATCTAAGCCACTTGAGGTTTGCAGATGATATCATAGTTATGTCTGAAAATCCGAAACAACTGCAAGAAATGATCAACGAACTCTACAATGTCAGCAAAAATATTGGTCTGGAACTGAATACATCAAAAACTAAAGTTATGAGCAACGGAGCCCAATATCCAATACATGTCAACGAAAGTGACCTAGAGTATGTGGAAGAATATATATACTTAGGAAAACAAATAACATTCAGAAAAAGTAGGCATATTGAAGAAATAAACAGACGAGTTGGTATCACTTGGAAAAAGTACTGGAGTCATAAAGAAATTCTAAAATCAAACCTACCAATGACATTGAAGCGCAAGGTACTTAACACTTGTATACTTCCCAGCCTCACCTACGGATGCCAAACATGGATCTACAACGCAAAGACAAAGAATAATATCCAGGTGTGTCAAAGGAGTATAGAGAGAAGTGTACTCAACATAAAACTTAGAGACAAGAAGAGATGCTCAGAAATAAGAAACACAACTAAAGTGATAGATGCACTCGACCACTCAAGATCCTTAAAATGGAAGTGGGCAGGCCACTTAGTCAGATTAGAAGACCAGAGATGGACCAAAGTGGTGACAGAATGGCAGGGACCTCATGGAAAAAGACACAGAGGGAGACCAAATACCAGGTGGATAGATGATATTGTCCCAATAGCTGGACGAAGTTGGATGAAGAAAGCACAAAACAGAACACATTGGAAAAAGTTGGAGGAGGCCTATACCCAGAAGGGGTCCTTAAATTAAAAATAAATAAATAAATATAAGTAAAATGAATTGTATACTTAAGGAATAAAAGGCTCTATTATTATTATATAAGGCCTTTTTTTAACCGACTTCCAAATTTCAAAAGGAGGAGATTCTCAGTTCGGTTGTATTTTTTTTTGTTTTTTTTTTTTTCATGTTTGTTGAAGCCGTATATTTTAACCTTTGATTTTCTCTAGTACTTCACAGTTTGACTTAATTCACCGATAGATGGCGTTAGTAGTAGCGATTTTGGAAATTTAATATGGTTATTTTTGTTAGCAATTAACACTAAAATATTTGTAAAATTATTTTGAATAACGGTTATGTATTATTTTGCATCTAAAGTCATAATTTTGCAATTTGTTGTTAAATAAAATTAATTACCAAATAAGTCAAAAGATGGCACTTTGTTCCCAACGTGTATTTTCTACAACGCGGTGTTAAGATTTTTCTGGGTTTCATATAGGGTCCGAGGAACAATTAGGTCGTCAGTTCAAAATCAAATCAAGCAGTGAGTGTTATTATACCTACAGTGTAGTAGTGTAAATAGTAGTAAATAAAGTGGTGGTTTTATACAGTGTGGTGCTCATTTTTGGACCTTGTTCACGGTCCTTCGAGCCGGATAGACGGCTATTCGGTTCTAGGATTCGACGGCAGAGGGCGCCGTCCGGCACGGTACGGGTGTAGCCGAGTGCAGTGCCGACGTCAACCACGGCCTGACGTCGTCGGCAGCGACTTCGGGTGACGTCATCGGCAGCGGCGACATCGCGTGACGTCACGGCAGCGGCGAGTACAGTGTGACGTCAGTAGTGGTCAAGTGTGAGTGCCGGTGGTGAATTGTGAGTACTTTATTATTCATTACTGAGGTGAGGACTTAGAAAATTTCACGTGTAACTGGACTTAGGAAGAAAATTCAATCGGATAATCTGGGACTTTGAAAAAATTCAATCCGATTGAGTTGGGACTTAGAAAATTCAGATCAGTAGCCAGGACTTAGAATATTTTATCACGGGGAACCTATGCCCGATTTAAGTTAGCTGTCAAACACTTAGAAATAAATCACGATGGAGAAACTTCTGAACGTACAGGATGATTTGCAGTCTAGAATTGGTCGCGGTTTTGAGAACTTCAAAAAATCTCTCAAAGAACGTCGTAATTCTGTTGATTATCTCAACACTAGATTGGAATTGTTAGAGGAATTATGGACTCAATTTGCACGCACGCATACGCATATTATTCAGAACAGCGAGTCAGAAGCCTTGACCCAAAGCGCATATGTTGTAAACAATGTGTATGATGATACTGAAGAAGCATATGTAACTTATAAATGCCTTGTTAAATCACTGCTTAGCAGTCTCAATCCAGCTTCTACATCTGAGACGTCAAGCATGAATGTCACCGAGCCCAGTAAGTCAACCAACAAGGCTGAGGAACGCTTCAAACTGCCCAAGATGTCAATACCAACCTTTTCTGGTCAGTATATTGAATGGGTGAGTTTCCGTGACATGTTTGTTTCATTGATCCATAGCAACAAATATCTAGATGATGTCCAGAAGATGCATTATTTAAAAGGCCAGTTAACTGGCGAAGCTGAACAGTTGTTGAGACACATTCCAATCACCAAAGATAACTACGGTACCAGTTGGGAGCAACTTGAGAAGCGATATAACAATAAGAAATATTTGTCAAATTGCATCCTGAAACGATTGTTGAGTCAGCGTAATTTGGCTACTGAATCTGCAAGTGCCCTCAAGGAGTTGTTAGATACAACCAACGAGTGTCTACATGCGCTGAAGAACTTAGGCATAGATGTTAAGAATTGGGACGTTATTATTGTGCATCTAATGTGTTTAAAGCTAGATGCTGAGTCGCGAAAGCAATGGGAAATCAAGTCAACTGAATACAACAGTGAGCTACCAACTTACGAACAATTTGAAACATTTTTGGAGACACGGTTTCGCGCATTGGAGTTCATTGACCCGAAGCTTTCTCGACCCAGCACTAGCACTTACAAGAGTTCCAATAATTCTGTAAAGGTCCATCATGTGTCCGTTGTAACAACCCCATCTTGTGCATTCTGTTCTGAAGCCCATAAAATAAGTAATTGTAAAGAGTTTGCTAAACTTGATACTGATGCTCGTCGTGGTTTTGTCCAGTCACATAGGCTTTGTTTTAACTGTCTAGGACCTCATCACTCAGTCTATGCATGCCGTCAATCGTCTAGATGCCGAATTTGCCAAAGAAAACATCATTCCTTATTGCATTCCAAAAATAGCACACCAACAACTGAGTCTCAGGAGTCTCAAGAAACAAATCACTCAGTTGTATCAAATGTGGTTGCACCTGCAACTGCATCTCACTCGTCATCTGATGATGAGTCCACCACTACCAACATTAAAAACCACTTTTCGACAGCTCATAGGTTGGTTTTATTACCAACAGCATTGGTCAATGCCATGTCGAAATCTGGTCAACTCATAACACTCAGGTGCTTTATCGACCAAGGATCAGAAGAGTCGTTTATTAAAGAGTCTGCGGTTCATTTGCTCGGGCTTTCTAGGATTCCTCACAAAAGCACAATCACGAGACTATGTGAAGATGAAGAGGAGAGTTCCCTGAACTCTAACTCGTCGGTGAAGATAACAATTACATCTCGCGTAGATCCTGATTTCAAGGTAAATGTAAATGCTTTTGTGTTAAGCAAACTCACATTGAATCTTCCAGAAAAACGAGTCAATGTTGAGTCTTGGTCCGAGCTGTCTAGTTTAGATTTAGCGGATGCAACATTCAATGAACCGGGACAAATCGACTTGCTACTTGGTGGAGAAGTCTATAGTCAAATACTCATGGGCGGTGTTCTCAAGACTCCACAGGGAGGACCCATCGCTCAGCAAACTTCCTTAGGCTGGATCATTTCCGGGCCGGTTCACTCAGGTGAGTCGGAATTACACAATAAGATCAGAGTTAACTACATTCATGTCATTGACAACGAGCTTCTGAAGAAGTCTTCAGAGCTTGAGGCTGATCCTATTGCGCCAGATCCGAAGCAAAAACACACTAAGGAAGAAGAGAAGCAAGAAGAATCTTTTGCTGCCACTACTAACCGGGGTTGTAGTGGTAGGTATTCACTCAAGTCACCCTTCCGCGAAGAAAATACACGGTGCACTGAAGGGCAACTTTATCTCGCAGGTGAACGATTCAGTTTACTCGAGACAAAAATCGAGCAAGAACCCCAGTTGAAGGAGAGGTACGTGAATAACGTCAAGGAGTACGAAGAGCTTAGCAACGTGAGAATGGTTTCGAATGAAGTGCAAACCAAACCAGAAGTTGTGTGCTTTCCCCAAAATGCTGTTACTCCAGAAGACAAAAAGGTACCGATAGTCTTAGATGTATTATGTTCAGGAATTAATAGTCAGGCACAGGTAATCGAAGAAGATGCTGACTTCCAACAAAGCTTATGGCGAGATGGTCAAGACGAACTCGGAATAGCAGCGGCACCTTATCTGGCTGTCAAAGCACAGCAGCAAGTTGCACGTGTCTACGCAGAAACCTACTCTTTGGCAGCAGACAAGGGCTGGAACTTTTATGTGAACGACCTCTTATCTGTTTGTGAGACAGTGGCTGACAAAGAACAACTGTGCAAGAATTTCAACGGATTACTGGGCAAAGCAGGATTCGAACTAGCAAAATGGAACACTTATAACAAACAACTGTTGAAGACAATGAATCATGATTCTAGAAATGAAAATGCGGAGACCAAGCTGAAGACAACTATGAAGAATTTGGATCGAATTTGGCATCAAAAAGAAGACATGTTCGAATATTCTCTTGCGGTTCAATTATCACATCTCAAGTTTTGTGTAATGAAAAGACGGATGATGGAAATATCCTGGTTTGTCAACCCGTTTGGTTGGCTAGCGCAAGTTATTATCTGGCCAAGATATTAATTCCATAAAATAAAAATAAACTCCATGTGATGTCAACCATTCTAGCTGCATGAATTCGAAGACTATCTGTAAACAGTACATCTAGTGCCTCTAACACCACAGTGCTGGACTAAACTTGAAATGTCAATAATCTCAGAAGATAGCGGTTGACTCAGAAACAAGTGCAAGATTATTAGTGACATATGTCGAGTGTCGTCGATACAAGTCTCATGACATGACACTCTTGGGCCAGCTGTTGGTGACGTGGACTTGGTCAAAAATACGGTCTTCTTGCATCTAGATGGTTGTGCGGCATTCATTCAATAAATAAAAAAAATCAGGCGCGAAAACAATATCACACGGGTAGTCAGTTTGAATAAACACATAAAAATAGCTGTTTCCTTCTTATTAAGTATTGTTATTGAAATTGTTTTCTTTTGTTATTTAATCTCAATCTTATTGTTTTATGTAAATGCAAAGGGCACGTTATTTTTGGGTTCAAGTTATCACTTGCCTTTGCTTTTATTTGTTATGTTATGCCATGGTGGGCGGAGTTAAGAACAAACTGCTTTTTGTTCTTGGTGGGCGGAATGTTGAAGCCGTATATTTTAACCTTTGATTTTCTCTAGTACTTCACAGTTTGACTTAATTCACCGATAGATGGCGTTAGTAGTAGCGATTTTGGAAATTTAATATGGTTATTTTTGTTAGCAATTAACACTAAAATATTTGTAAAATTATTTTGAATAACGGTTATGTATTATTTTGCATCTAAAGTCATAATTTTGCAATTTGTTGTTAAATAAAATTAATTACCAAATAAGTCAAAAGATGGCACTTTGTTCCCAACGTGTATTTTCTACAACGCGGTGTTAAGATTTTTCTGGGTTTCATATAGGGTCCGAGGAACAATTAGGTCGTCAGTTCAAAATCAAATCAAGCAGTGAGTGTTATTATACCTACAGTGTAGTAGTGTAAATAGTAGTAAATAAAGTGGTGGTTTTATACAGTGTGGTGCTCATTTTTGGACCTTGTTCAATGTTGGTATCTACCTCATAAGTGAAACTGCTGATGAAGACCAGAACGCTCAACGACACGTATTTCATGTGTGGCGAAACTTCTTCTTCGTTAAAATTGTTCAGCAAGTTAGGCTTTTAAGCAACATTTTTGTCAAGGTCGAGTTCTGATGAAAGATTCCATGAATAATTGAGGGAACTCGTCGTCTCTTATAAGCATACTTATAGCGATTTTTCTATTTTAATCTAAATACCAAGCATTTGAATTAAAACAGTGCTATTTGATGAAATGGAACTGCTCATGAAGACCAGAATGGAACTCCTCCATGACAAGTATTTTATGTTTTGGGGCTAATTGTAATTGTTATGAGATGCACTATGGTTGTTAATAATATAAATGGCATTTCAAACTGTTTTGTGAAGTCGGTTTTTATAAATTAAGAGGAAAGGGGACATCCGCTTCAGCAGTCCTCATTTTCCTCTCTGGATATTAACGGTATGAAAAAGTGAATTTTAATAGCTTATTTTGTTAGATCTTTCTTAGTATCGATATGTGTCCCATCTCTTAGAGACTATATAGGTCCGTCTTGTGCAAGTATACTTTCGCCACCACAGCGCCGGCACGGCACCGTGTCAGGTACCACATATGTCAATCGTCACCTTTAATTTAGGTAGGTTTAGTTTTAATCGTTTTATTTTATAAGTAGTCATAATTTTGTTTTATACAATTAATGTAAATTTTATTTATCATCTTTTCAATAAAGCTTATTCTAATTGTCTCACATATGTCATATCATATCCGTCTAAATAGATAGATAGATGATAGATAGATGGTACGGAGACATGGACTATCCGAGCCAATTTGACCAAGCGTATCAACGCGTTTGAGATGTGGTGTTGGCGCCGGCTTTTACGAATACCGTGGACGGCAATGCGTACCAATCAGTCCATACTGGAAGAGCTGCGCATAAAATGCCGGCTGTCAACGATATGCCAGGACCAAATGCTTACTTACTTCGGACACCTCTCACGTCGTTCTCCGGATAGCCTGGAAAGAGTAATAATGACGGGCAAAGTTGAAGGCACGAGACCTCAGGGCCCTCCTCCCACTAGATGGTGTGCTCAAATTACGGCACCTATGCAATTAAAACTGCACGAGGCCATGCGCTTGGCGAGGAACAGAACCCTATGAAGGAACCTAATCTTCAGCAGAAGGACATGATGTCACGATCCTCAGTATTGAGGGACCGACTGAAGAAGAAGATAGATGTCAGACAACCATGTATCTTTACACACTACTTACCTATATCTCTATGCTCGTTAGCAACAAGATGGGAATTCCGACGCTATACAAAACAGGTGTTTGAAACCAGTTGTGATTGTGACGCAACCTTACCTATGTTTTAATAATGGTGTCCCATAAATTAAATATAATATGGATATGACTTTACGTAGCTCTACAAATTAGTATTCTGGTTATAATAAGCATAGAGCCCTATTTACGGCGCGAGAACTTGCATGAACTGCATGCAATATTCGATACATTGCTAACTACAGAGTACCTACAATGAATTCAGTCCATCGACCAAATACCGCAATGTAACGAAAATCGCATGCAAGTTCTTGATTCGTCTAAATGGGGCTTAACGGATTAAAAACTAACCCACCTATGTACTTACGGGTTTTCTTCTAAAAATACCTAAGTTTATTTGAAAGTAAGTAAAAATGTAGCCTTAAATGGGGCTTAACGGATTAAAAACTAACGCACCTATATACTTACGGGTTTTCTTCTAAAAATACCTAAGTTTATTTGAAAGTAAGTAAAAATGTAGCCTATCTCACCGGCGTGACAAAATCGAGTGTTATCGCCACAATGAGGGCTACGCCGGCTACCGCGTTTAATTTTGCCAGTAGGGGCGCTAGTGTAGATGGAGGTCTTTCAAAATGTTATATGAATAGAAGTTTTGGGGGTTTCAAGCTTTTTTATCGGGAATTTTCACTTGTCGTACACCCAAAGAGACGTCAAGTTGTGTCAACCCTAATAGTTGCTCGGAGCAATGCTGAGCCGAACGGAGCCGGAAAAGCCCGAACGCTCTAGTTTCGTACCCCTGACGTCACGTCACGCTATCGAATAAAGACTAGGAGTACTGTCAGTGATACGTGTCTGATAAGTGTCAGTCATGTGGACTGTTTTTGAAGTCAAACATTTAAGTAAATGTACTAGTGTCTTCACTGGTAACAAACATGCAAATAAAAACTCGCACTTTTATTAGGATGTACTGTACTGTACATAAAAAACTGACCCTGAATCATAAAACAATCTAATTTAAGCGAGCGGCCAAGTTCAAGGAAGTGAAATTTAAGATCTCATTTAAATTTAATATCGTCTCGTGCACCTTAAGTTTATTTATTTTAAACGACTTATTCAGGTTCAAGGTTTTAGTGATCAGTAGAAAAAACCGAACAAGTGCGAGTCGGACTCGCCCACTGAGGGTTCCGTACTTTTTAGTATTTGTTGTTATAGCGGTGACATAAATACATCATCTGTGAAAATTGCAACTGTCTATCTATCACGGTTCGGTTATGGTGACAGACAGACGGAGAGCGGAGTCTTAGTAATAGGGTCCCGTTTTTACCCTTCAGATATGGAATCCTTAAAAGGTGTTGTAGGTAGTTCAATAACGAGGTATCTACCCGTTATTATTTTAATAAACAGTTGTCATCTGAGCTCGGTGTTTGATTTACAACATGGTGGCAGCGGTGAAAAATAAATAGTTTTTATACAGTTAGAGCACCCAGATTTAGTTATGAAATTCAATATGTGTCAGCGACCCTATTATCACGCATTCGTCTTGACTTTGACCCGACCCTGTCTATCTGTCGCCTAATCTAAATCCATATTATATTACAGACTAGGATTAAATGCTTAGACTTAGGGTGTGACGTCACGGTCTATTGTTTCCGCAATAGGACTGCCTAGTGACAAGTCATACAATCACACGAACATAGATACTGTCACGTTATAATTTATAATAGTTTTAGAAATTAGCCTCATGCATGAAGTTTATATTTGAACGAAATATGTTTTATTCGGATGTTTGTTACCGTTATATCATGTTACAAATGCATTTCCGTTTTTAAATTACCATTTAATTACTTAAAATTATAAATAAAAAGTACAAAAATTTGCCCGCGAAAAGCTAGTGAGCGAAACGCTCGAAACGCCACGTGACGTCACGCGTTCGACAGATTAGTGTCATTAGTAGCAAACGTCAGTTGGGCCGCCCAACGTGTGACGTCATCACGCTCTGTCGAATTCGCGCCAAAAATTATGAGCGTTTCAACCGCTCAAAAATTTTCAACATTTTAAATATTTTTTAATAAAATAATGTTAAGATTTACAAAAGTATTTTTATCATTTCCGGTGTTCCAACGATATAAATTATGAATCCAAAAATAAAAATAAATTCATGCATGGAGCTAATTGTCAAACCTTGGTTTTGTACAAGCGCCTGACACTCTATGATAGAGAAAGATAGTCTTATTGCGATTCCTATAAGAGGAAAGAGAAAACAGTGCCATGCTTTGACCTTATCACCAACCGGGTGGCATCATAGGTAGGCGATGGCGAAATACCGAAATTTATAAGTGAAAGAGAAAAAAATCCTATGCTGCCCAAATTTTATATGAATATTCTTTCTCTTACCCCCGGTCGCTCGGTGGCGCGTCTACATCTACAACTAACTACTTGTATATATTACTATTATTTATTCTGTGGTTCCATTTTATTTAAAGCCTGACCAGTAATATATGATCATTGTCAAGAGGGCGCTGTTGTTGCGCATGTATAGGGTGACAGTTCAGTATAGTATGAAAAAAATAGTTCCAGTGAAATTACGCAACATGGCGCGTGATCATATATTCCTGGTCAGGCTTTAAGTAATTTCTACTTTTTCTTTTTTTTTCGTCCACCTGGACAGGCTAAAGCTCTAAGCCATGCTGCCTTTTAATTTCTACTATTTTATGTAGCACTATAAAACGCTTTCCACGACAGATTATATTTCCTACAACTCAAAAAAACGACACATTTAAACGTTATAAAAAGTTTGTAAACAAATACCGTCAACCACGTAATATTTACCAACAGACGGCAGTTCTAGTAACATTATAATACTTACCAATAATGTGCACGTACGAAATATAATAGCCAATGCCTTCCTTGTATTAGTTGTATTGGTATTATGGTATTATCAAGATCCTGGTTATTTGTTGCGAGTTGCGAGGTCAAGGGCCGGCGAGGTGACGATGACGTCGCGTTGCGTCATAAATAGTCATAATCGTAATATTGCTCAATGAATTTGTTTATTAGAATAGAATAGAAATACTCTAAGAACAAATTAAATTATTTTCTATGAAAATATTTTAATTTGTGGTTTTTCAAGTAGACACACTACTATTTAAACTATAAACTGAAATAAATATCATATACGAAGGAAAAAATGACCAAAGCCTCCAGTATCCAGAGCTGGAATCGAACCAGCGTACCCCGTTTACCGGACAGGTGCCTGAACCGCTCGGCGCCACAAGCCTTCGGGAATTGTCATATACTTGGAAATTTCGACCCATGCCACCGTGGCCGGATAGCCGAGCGGTTCAGGCACCTGTCTGGTAAACGGGGTACGCTGGTTCGATTCCAGCTCTGGACACTACTGGAGGCTTTGGTCATTTTTCCTTCGTATATGATATTTATTTCAGTTTAGAATAGAAATAATTTAGCAGAAACATAAAATAGAGAAAGTGCCACGAAATGGTCTCACCTCAGCATGTTGCTGGCGACTTTCAGCGCTGATCTTCCGATGAGACCATCCGGTGAAACAATCACGACAGGTAACAAGAAAAACAACAAAATTAATATATAACATACAAAAGACAAAGACAGAAATAAGTTAAAAATAGATATTACAATAAATACTTAATAGTATTACGTACAGCTGTTATATCGGGCCAAACTCAACTTGACCGTACATTACGCCTGAGATTATAACTAGCGCCATGCTAAACTAAAATGACAGAGAAGACAGGTCGATTTTATTAGAACAAAAGCAATACTGTAATACGAGTAGGGCTGGTTGTACCGGATTTATCAGTACCGCTAGATGTCACGAGTGTCGCGACTGACGAAAAGTCAGCATTGTTGAGTATTGCTCAACAATTTACAACTAATATTTCAAGCAGAAGGAGTTGAAAAGTTCCGGTTAATCCGGTTAGTGGAGTATGTGTACAAGCGCAAGAGTTAAAGCAACGAAAGAGTTTATAGACGATCTTACCTGATAGACGGTTCCTCACAGGTAAGATCAATGTTAAGTCTAGAAGTAGGGACTAATGCATGTAAATAAAAATCTAGTTTGTCAATCATTTGCACAGCCTAGTAATAATATATAGTTGCTCTATCAAGTCTGATAGATATTCCCTGTAAAGAGCAACTTTAAACAGCGTGAAATTTTAATCACTTCGGCTCTTAATTATAGGTAGTCGACGCGGTCCCATAAAAGCGCCGCTGTAACGTAATTAAAGATCCTGTGACGCAGAATCAAGATTGTATTGTGACCATGTGACGTCACGAAGGCGTATTCGATGAATAGTGGTGAAGTGCTAACGACCGATATTTTTACAATCGTAATCCACATCCGATAATGATAGCGCCAGCAAACGACGATCACGCAAATGACGCAAATACCAGATATTTCGTCATAAAGGTGGATTATGCAAAGCTGACAATTTCAAGAGGATTTGTGTACTTTTAAAGCCGTATCCGTTGTGACAATCGTCAATACAGACTGCGAATAGTTTAGTTTCACCGTAAGTAGTTTCTTACTAAAGGATAGTTTTTAATTTTATATTAAAGGAAAAAATTGAAAAAGTTATGCTTCCGGCAAGACTTGAACCCGCAACCTCCACAATCCACTTAAGTATAAGTCTTAGTTTTTTAATAAACTGCAAAATATAGTAAAAGTGAAAATATGAACGTGGACGTGATACAATATTTAATCTAAATATGTCATAAATAGGGGAAGTAAAGGTATATTTTCGTTTTTAAAGCACACGAATGACAAAAATTATAGTCACAGGCGTTACAGCCAAAAAAGCTGGATTTTGTAATCATTAAAACATAAATTCGTAGAATTTAAGTGATACATAAATAATCGAAAATAACCGTAATAAACGGTTATTCGAGTTTCCAATACCCTAAAATGGGGTGAGTAGGGTTCGCGGGGAGAGTTGAATGGGGCGAGAAGGTATGAAAGGGGGGTGAGATGGGAATTTTAGGCTACTGCTACATAAATAATGTATTCCAATTTCAAATGGAGCTATGGTAACTCATAATTAAAAAAAACGATCTAACAATCTTCCAGAATCACCTTTGTATGAAAACCCATCTCACCCCAATTACGAGGGACCGTACCGTACCCGTAGGTGAGGTGGGATTTCCTGTTTATAGTCAAAGTTATGAAATGGAACTGCCCAAAATAAAATAAAAACTAAAATACAAACGTCCGGAACACTTTTATATACACCATTGAATTCAGTTTGCATATGTAAAAATAAAATGTTATCGAGGTTTGAATGTCAGTTTTCTTCCTACTCACCCCATTTTACGGTATTCGGTTATGTGTCAAAATAATCGGTTATAACAGAATATTTCGGTTACGGTTATAACCGAATATTTCGGTTACGGTTATAACCGAATATTTCGGTTACGGTTATAACCGAATTGCATTCCCTACTATATGTAGGTACCTATGATGAGCCGTCCGCCGCTGTGTGTTTAGTTGCAATAAATAGTCATAAGCGTTTAGTCCTGTTTTACTTCCTTCTAACACCTTCACTCCAAAATGAACCTTAACGACTAGACACGGTATAAAAGTTTTGAAACATATATTTTAAACTAACATTAATTCTTAATTTAAGATCGACTTTGCAGACTCATCGGCCGACTGACCTTTGCGGTTCCCTCGGAACTCCTCCTCAATATCCTGAAGAATCCTGTCTTTAGTCTCTGGAAGCATCCACCAGGACACCAACAAACTATACCCGACCATCCCAGAGTACAGCCAGTATGTGCCATGAAGACCCAAACTATTGAAGAAGAATGGGTTACATTTCAACGTGATAAAAAGGTTTGATGACAGAAACAATACCGATAATGTTCCTGCTAAACCTTTGTATTCTAAAGGAAATACTTCACCCGCTATAATATTTGGCAGTGGAACTGATCCAGTAGCTATAGAAAACATGTGCATATGTATTAGCGTTATACCTATTAAAGGATGATCATAGGGTAACAGACCTTTAGACTTAAGATAGGCATAAACACCTATAATCAAAAATGATAAGAAGTTGATAGTAATGGTAGAGATAAGCATAGGTCTTCTCCGAAATCTTCGAATAACAAATACTGCACATAAGTTGGATACAATTCTCTGAATGTCCATGGAGATAATCATCAGTGATACATCGACCTTTCCGATGATCGTATGGAATATTTCCTGAGTGTATGCTGCCAGGATATTAGCGCCAGACCATTGCCCAATCATGTATAAGTGCATGACCAAAATCAACGGCTTGTAAAACTCCTTTTTTCTGAAAACACTTCTATAATATTGAAATTTGCTTTCAATCTTTTGTTTTTCATCGTATTTTAATTTATTCAACATATGTGTTTTGATCATCTTTTCTAGTTCTTCTTCTTCATCGTAGCCTCTTAACCAATGAAATGCTTTTCTACATTCATCATATCTTCCTTTAGAAACTAAATAGCTTGGTGATTCAGGGGAATGCATCACTATCATTAAATTAACAAAAGTTATCACAGCGCATACGAGAGCTATCACTTCCCAGGTAAAATATGAACCAAAAGCATGAGTGATTAGAGTTCCACATGCGATAGCTAATGATATAGTTGTCAGAAAAGCACCTCGATTCTTAGGGCTGGTATATTCGCCGATTAAAACAGAACACAAGGAAGCAGAGAGTCCCATGGAGAAACCCTGAAGGAACCGGGCGAAGATCAGGGTTGCCACGCTGGTGGCGAAGAGGATGCAAAACCAGCCGGTGGTCATAAAGCTGACGCTGATGATGTTGGCAGCCCTACGGCCGAGGCTGTTCATGATGAATGGCAGCGTCAGGGCTCCAGCAACCAGGGCGATGCTAATGATGGATGCTGTGGAGTAAAAAAATAATCTAAAAATATTAACAAGTAAATTGTAAACATAACGACAGCGAAAACTGTTAGCCTATCAAAAACTTGCTAATAAGTTTAGGTAATAAGTACAAAATCTTGCATACTAATAAAAACAAACCCTTAAAATCAGTAACCCCTTAAAGTCCCTTAAAATCAGTGACGTTAAAGCGAAAATATCACTAAATTAGAGCGATATGTAATTCTGTTGAAATAACGCTGGCAAAGAAAGGATTCTAATACTAGTTCTGCTAATTAGTTATAATCAATTTACATAAATCTTTGTTTTATCAAATCAAATTAAATCAAATACATTATCATTTATTGTTATCAGGGAACTAAGGCCTGTAGATCTGGGGGCACGGCCGTGCCCCCGCCAAGACGAGACAATGGGCTAAAGGCAGTGCATATCTTTGTTCGGCACGTTTCGTCGTATTTTCGAACCCTCGTAGTTTCAGTCTGAGTAATGCTAAAGAGCTGAAATTTTAGGGGATACCATGTAATTAAGTAGTAGTTTATGAAAAATACCAAGTTTTATTAGGGTACTATCACGCTATCTGTTAACTCTGCCATTTCGTTTGATGTTGAATAAAAATGTTCTATGTCTATGTCTAAAACTCGTAACTCACTCAAGTTTGACAGTTTATTTTTTTCATAATCAAAATATAAAATTGAGGAGTTCCCTCAATTCGTCATGGATCCCATCATCAGATCCGAAGAACCAGATTAATATGGGACCAACTTGGAGGTAGCTGCTTTCGACCAAAAAAAGAATTACTCAAATCGGACCACGGGTCTCGGAGTAATCGGTGAACATACATAAAAAAATAGCCACAACCGAATACAGAACCTCCTCTTTCTGGCTAAAGAAGTCGGTTAAAAATAAGTACATAAATATATAATAGTATGTAACTATAAATCATAACATTTTTAACTACTAAGTGTAAAATTATCTGTTCAAAGAATAAAATAGTTGAAATCGATATTTCAATATTTTAATTCATCGTTAGTTTTTAATTATTATGTTATTTATTACCTACCTACCCTAGTGGCTGAACCTAACATCATGGGAGAGACTAAAGGATGACTCACGTTAGACCGGGCCGTGACCGGGCCGGAGCTTCCGGCGCTTACTTTTCTATAACATGACAGGTGATCACGTGATGCTTTCCATAGAAAACGAAGCGCCGGAAGCTCCGGCCCGGTCACGGCCCGGTCTAACGTGAGTCATCCTTAAAGCTCACAGACTCCGTTGGTTGGGCCATCTTGAGAGAATGGATGAGGATCAGAACGTGAAAAGAGCGTACCTGGGCCGCCCAGCAAGAAGACGTCCTATTGGACGCCGCAGGTATCGCTGGTGCGACAGGGTGGAGGCTTCGAGTCACCAATTGGCGAGAGGTCGCACAGGATCGAGAAAAGTGGCGCTGTCTTGTGTCGGAGGCCAAGTCTCATTTTGGGTCGCTGAGCCAACGGAGTAAGTAAGTAAGTAAGTGAGTAAGTATTACTAATACCTATTCTATTGTATTATGCTCTTTAGGTTATATTAAGATTTATGTTTATATGGCACTATATTACATTAGAATTAATCTAATTAGTAGTTCTCCCCGAACTACGAACTCGAGATTCGCCAAAAAGTTAGATCAATTTAATGCATACCTAGTCGTCAAAGGATCGAAAACCGCGTGCGATTTTTTGCAAGTTATGTGGAGCCCTTAACTGATAGATTTAAGTCCCCATAGAGATTAAAATAATTCCTATTTCTGGGCGGTTTGCCCTTCGAGCATTTGAAGCTACTTAACGAACCTAACCTACCTATTGATTAAGGGCCAGTTGCACCAATCACAATTAACAGACTGATTAACGTCAAGCAGCAGAGAACTATGAAACTTTCCATACAATAAAATTTAGCGAACGGTAAAACGGTGACAAACGGTTTGGTGCAACCGACCCTAAGTTTGACGTCCGTGAAAACATTAGAAAAATATATTTGTACCCCCCTCTAACTTTTGAACCATGGGTCCAAAAATATGATAAAAATCGTGCAACAAGCTTAATAAATACTTTCATTGAAAACTATAGCGAACATGATCGGTCCAGTAGTTTTTAAGTTATTGCAAAAAATCTTCTTTTCTTAGTAAAAAGACGTGGGTAAAAACCGCTGCAAAGGTACTCCCTTATGCTTGTAATGTACATGATACTTACTAATAAGTAATAACCTTAAATCATTTTACGGTTTAGACTCACTTGTTTTAGTCACTCGCGCGACATGTTTCGGAGAGCCTAGGTCTCCTTTCTCAAGCACTAATAGTGCGAGCAGCGTTCACGACGACCGTGTATTGCGTACTGCCGGTGCCGCGCGCCGCGTCGCTCGCTGCGCGCGCGCCGAGAAAACCGGTTGGGGGAGGTCTTGCGCTATCGTTGTAGGCGGGCACAGTGGTGTGTTTGGGTTTGGGTCACCCAACACCTGTAGCGCCACACAGCACGAACTCACCATGTCCACTACATAATAACCTATTTTGACAGAATAGTAACTACGAAACCCTACAATGAGCATGGCCCGACATGCTCTTGGTCGATTATGGAATAATGTTAACATCAATAAATGCTCCGATAATTAGCTTAAGATATTATATATGTAGATACATGATATTCACCATTGATAAGTGCTTATTGCTAGGCCTAACATGAATAATATCTATATTTGAGCTTGAACTTGAACTTGATTTTTAGGGTTCCGTACCCAAAGGGTAAAAACGGGACTATTACTCCGCTGTCCGTCTATCTGTCACCAGGCTGTATCTCATTAACCGTAATAGCTAGACAATTGAAATGTTCACAGATGATGTATTTCTGTTGCCGCTAATATAACAACAAATACTAAAAAGTAAGGAACCCTCGGTGGACGAGTCCGACTTTTTAAATATAGATTTTATATTGGTCCAGAAAACTAGGATGTTTTAATATTTTGTTCCGAAAAAGATAAGTATGTAATTTTTGTAGCTCACCATTTAATTTTTTTTGTGCTCGTTTACGTAAAATTTTAAAACTATCTATTATAGTCGAAATGGTTTCTATACAGTTTCCCTTATTTGTGGTCCTTGCACTTTTTGTTTAGTACGAAGGCATCAACTATGGTCGACGAACGTAAAACGCGACGTGGTACATATTTATGAATTAAACTACGTAATAAATTGTAAAACTTCGTGGTACAGTCCTCCATATGTACATATGTCCATATGTGTTGGTACTATGTATCATTTTAACATCATGTTTGACACGGTAAACGATAAACAACAATATGCATACCTTTATAGAAAATATGCCAGTCTATTTCTAATAGTTCTACATTAATATTTTTATAGCAGCGGCGTGAAAGACAAATGTCTTTAAAGCATATTTATGACTCGCGTCACGACGAGGTATTAAGAACCGTTATTACATTTATTACCGGGCTTTAATAGACCTGTAGGTAGTTTAGATACCACATAGGTAACTATTCATTTCAAATTTCTAATTAAAGTATCTAAAGTAGGTAACAACATGGTGGTAACTAGTGGGAATAACCTATATTCACTGGGAAATCCATTATCAATATCTATCTATTATTTATCTATTAGATTAAAATAACTTTTTGTATATGTATTAGTTACAGGATGTCTAAATGTGTTGGAATATTTATCAATATTTAGATATCAGTGATTAATTGACTATCCAATATTTATATAAAAGCCTAGGCGCTGTTTTAATAATCACTGATTGTTATAGGTAAACCCAAAGCACAATGTCTTTTTTAATTGCCGGTGTCATCATTGCCTTCTTGTTTTGGTACAGTACGAGAACGTTTTCTTACTGGAAAAACAGGGGAGTGAAACATGATCCACCAGTACCAGGGCTTGGGAATAATGCAGACCAAGTGTTCGCCAGGAAGAGCATGTCACAAGTCATCGAAGACGTGTACTGGAAATACCCGAACGAGAAAGTCGTCGGTTTCTACAGACTCACTCAGCCGGAGCTGGTGATCAGGGACCCTGATGTAATAAAAAGTGTATTTACGACCGATTTTCCGTATTTCTACGCCAGATCGCACCTTGGAAGAGAAAGCGGAGACCAAGTTGAACCTCTGAGGAGGAACATGTTGGTTGCGGAGGGTGATCTGTGGCGGTTGTTGAGGCAGGGTTGTTCTCCGGCGTTCA
This sequence comes from Cydia strobilella, assembly GCF_947568885.1. NCBI lineage: Eukaryota > Metazoa > Arthropoda > Insecta > Lepidoptera > Tortricidae > Cydia > Cydia strobilella. The sequence continues at coordinate 9,981,689 of NC_086062.1, read as the reverse complement.
CCATGGGGAAGCTGAAAGCTATGTTTCCGCTAATCGTGGAGCGAGCTGAGAGGCTGCAGGATCTGACGCAGGGGCTCGTAGAGGGCGGCGCTCCCATCGACGCACGGGACCTTATGGCCCGCTTCACCATCGACTTCATCGGGGCCTGCGGCCTTGGCATCGATGCCGCCGCCCTCAACGACGACAACTCTCCATTCCGAAAACTCGCAGAACAAATATTCCAAATAGGGCCTAGAGAAATCATCATATACATACTAAAAGAACTGTTCCCCGGTAAATTACCGTTTCTGAAATATTTCGGTCAATGCGAGAAATATTTAGTTCACCTAGTGCGAGAGATTCAGAATATGAGGAACAACATGCCGTCGGGGAGGAATGATTTTGTTGACATGTTGATGGAGATGAAAAGAAAGGGAAAAATCGAAGTCGAGTCCATGGAGAGACAAAAGCCAGATGGCACTCCGGAGCGCGTGTCAATGGAGTTGGACGATATGCTGATAGCAGCTAATGTGTTCATGTTCTTCGGAGCCGGTTTCGAGACGTCTTCAAACTCGACCAGCTTCACGCTCCACGCACTGGCATACAACCCGGATAAACTAAAAAAAGTCCAGCAAGAAATTGACAGAGTGCTCGCTAAGCATGAAAACAAACTTGGTTGGGATGCGATTAAAGAGATGCAGTATTTGGAATGGACGTACAAGGAAGCCTTGCGTATGCTGCCACCAGTTGGACATATAGGGAGGACGTGTAAAAAAAAATACACCTTTCAGGAGCTAGGTTTGACCATCGACGAAGGAGTGAGAGTGAGGATATCAGTTCAGGCGTTGCACAACGACCCATTGTACTGGGATAACCCTGAGGAGTTCAGACCTGAAAGGTTTAGCCCGGACGAGTATAACGAATCTAGAACAAAATATACCTATATACCTTTTGGCGCTGGACCTCGAATATGTGCTGGTAAGTTAAACAAATTATTTATTTAAGATGTTTATGTTTTAAGAATTTACAATCGGCCTGTGCTTGCTTAGAGTAACATTTTTATAAGATTTCAAAATTCTTAAACGTCTGTCGTGCTCAAAACGTCCGACGATGACGATGACGATGGCTATGCTGCAATACCAAGGATATCTATTGAACTATGAGGCCAATTCGAATGAGCACCTGATATAAAAAAGATGTCAGTTATTCGCGCGTTCATTTCGCTCGGACCCGTCGGTACATACATCGTGAGCAAGACGCACGGGCGAATGAGAACAAAATGACATCATTTAGTCGTTTTGATGTCAGGTGTAAGTTTGAATTGGCCTCTACTCTAGGTACGATCCAGAGATAGGACCGCAATCCCTGTATCAGTCTCCGTCGTCGACCCAAGTTAAGAGAATCATTGGCATCTTGTAAATTTGTTGTCTTTTTTTTTCAGGTGAACGTCTCGGCATGATGCAGTCCCTAGCCGGCTTGGCAGCCGTGTTATCCCGTTTCACCGTGGAACCCGCACCAAATTCCACACGGAACCCCACAATAGACCCCAAGTCTAACCTGACTCAAGGAGTGGTGGGGGGACTACCACTCATTTTCAAGGAGAGGAAGAACTTCCAAACGGCACCCTTACTGATAGAAGATTTCCCAGTCCGAGCATTATAGAGTAGTATGAAGGCGCAATATTTTTAAAGATAGAGATACAGATGTTTCTTTGCATAGCAGGTATTTTAGATACCTGGACCAGTGTAGCGTTATTAACTAATTAATAACATACTGAGGCCAAATAAATAATAAAATACATACTTATATTAAATAGTTCTACGTTGTCTCAGAACGCGTCTATAACCGAAGCGCTCAGCAATCAGTATTATCGGTGTTCAATACTTGCTTACACGTTAGTCACTTTGTGGAAGTGAAAGTTTTTGTTATTTTCCCTACTTTTGGGTAAGTGTGAATATAAATTATTATTTAAGATTAACTTTAAGTTTGTCATTTAATTATTGGTGCTTCTGCCCGCTAGCACTTTACGACTGCTTATTCATATTCGCCTAGTCCTTCTGGAGCCCGTTTCTCAAAAGCTTGTAACTTGTAATACAAGCGGATGTCACTTTTTGACAGCTTTTGCTAGAAAGGGACTTCCACTTGTATTACAAGCTACAAGCTTTTGAGAAACGGGCCACAGGTGGCAGCCCCTCCGGTTGAACGGTAGGAGAAATGGCTCGGCCATTTAAAAATAATATACCCCTTCGTGGCAATGACCGGGAGCTGGACCCTCCGCTAATTGGCGGCGAACCGGCAGCTGGTTCCGTCATAACAAGCCCGTGTGCCCGTGAGTGGCAGAGACCGACTCCCGGTCCGGTGCGACGTCGTATTTCGCGCCTAAAATAAAACAGCTTATACTATCTCTTTGCTTGCTCACTCTTGCAAGGTGCATTCGACAATAAACAAGGATGGCATTCCCTAAATAACGGTCGAATCCCGCTCAAAACAAATTTCGTTAGAAATGGCGTAATGTCCCCGCCCATCTCGTCCATTACGCGCCGACTGTCGACTTGTCGAGTAACAAATTGAAATTGTGTAAATAGTATAAAAATATTGTAACAAAAAGGTTTTTATGCGTAAGTAAATGTATTGTTTTGTCATAAATACTACTTTTTCTACAATTTATTGTTTTTTTTCCTAATTACTTATAGGTATTTTTATGAAAAAATTGGTAATATGAGATTTTATAAAATCTAGCAAAATTCACATAAATATAATGGAATTCATTGGTATACAATCAAATAAGTCAATGCTGAATTCAATGATACACACGTTTATTGTTGACTTCTTCTCATTTGCATGTCTATCGAGTACTTCTTGAGACCTTTGTAATGATCCTAAACTTGATGTGTCTGTGTTTTTCCATCGAGGAGTTCCTTTGGTTAGCATATTATTGCATTGTCACCGGAATTACGACAGTACTCCAAATTTCAACTGAATCCAGATACCGGGAAGTGGTTCAAATTTTAGTTACGATTTGAAGCACTATAATATATAAAGGTATACGCAGTGAAGCTTAATAAAAGTGTGTAAAAAGGCGCGAAATTCAAAATTTTTAAATTTTTCAAATATCCTGTTTACATTTTGTTTTCTAGACTATAAAGGTGACTCACGTTAGACCGGGCCGTGACCGGGCCGGAGCTACCGGCGCTTCGTTTTCTATGGAAAGCATCACGTGATCACCTGTCATGTCATAGAAAAGTAAGCGCCGGAAGCTCCGGCCCGGTCACGGCCCGGTCTAACGTGAGTCATCCTTAAATCTGCGGTCTAATTGCCACGCCTTCAAATATTGTTGTATTAAAAGATTGATTGATTGATTAAAAAGATAACGGTAATGAATCAGATGCAACTGATAACGTATTTTCTGATAATAACAATAACAATACTTCGATTTGTTTGCGAACGGCTGGACGGTTATACAGTGTTTAAAATTATGCGAATTAGCTACTGATCTAGTAAGTAGGGTAAACTCGCATTATTTGGTGACACGCCTAATTCGATGATACAAGTTTTGAAGCATGACACCCAGGAAAGTTAGTGTCGGAGCAACGCCCGGGGGCCAAGATGGCAATCGTTGATAGAAAACGCCAATAGAAACTCTGTCATCCCGATACATTTCTGTGGCTCAGTGAGAAGGGTAGGAAAGGGGGGAAGGGAAGACGGGGAAGTGTCGTGCAGCTCAGTTTTAAGACAGAAGGTATACGCTCCATAAACGCTTATCATATGGCCTGCGAGACTTCTGGAGGAGGTACCCCTTCTCACAGTTTTTTTTTCATATATCGTTTGTGTTGTTTCTCGATATACGATTGTCATCTTGTGTAGGCCTGATGTAACTAAATTAACAAACCTACCAATCCATGAGCCAGTGACAGCGTCAAGAGGAATTAACCCCGAGGCCTGAAGCTGAGGTAGTAATACGGACGTGTAGCCGACTACGAGGCCGTGGGACATCAAATTCATGGACACGCCTGAGGTCACGAAACACTGGAACACATAGGTACATTTAGTTTTGGTCAATGTGGACAAGATCGTCTATCATGCGTTTTGTACAGTCGAAGTCAAAAACATCGATCCAGACAAATGGCTCAAAAATATGTGAACACGACTTTATTGTCTAAGGTGTAAGAGCGTACACATATTTTTGAAACTTTGGGAAATGAATTTTCTTAAATGATTTTTACCTAATGTGTTAAACAAAAGCCATTGTTTCTTTTGGTCGAGCGGTAGCCTACCGTGTTGGGCGCGTGCCAAAGAAACAATGTCGTTTAAAACGGCTGTGCCGTAGTTGTTTTTTAGGTACAACTCTACTATGACGCATGACGCGTGTACAGACGTGCCGTTCACACATAGAAACGAAAGTGATTTTTGATGTATAGCGTGTCCACCCTGTGGTAAAGCCTTGTGTATGTAATCTCTAACGCCAGCTGGCCTTTAGACTACATTGAAGCAACTACAATATTCTATGTTCACTTCAAATACACAAATATTAAAACTTAAATAAACTAAAAATACTCGAACGCCTGTGAAAAGCGTCACGCAACTTTCACTCCCCTTGTCACATCCGTCGATGGAGTCTTCGCAGCGAAGACTCCAGCGAAGACTTCGCTCCGCAAATGTCCACCTTCATCAAACATCTCAGTAAAGCCATCGCTGGCCGGTGGAACAGATCCCTTGGTGTAGTAATGGGCTGGCTAAGATCCAAAATTATGATTTCGATAATCCGAGCCACCAGCATGTGTATTCGTAGGACACGGCACAGATTCAAATCCATTCATTATTTCTTCGGTTTCAATGACTGTGCAAGTGTGCATCCCTAGAGCCTTACCCAACCCGTCTACCTCTACCCTGCACTAGCGTCGTGTTCTTGTTGTTGCTCATTTTTGTTTCTGTTTTTTATAATTTAACATTTTTGATAATTTTACTTGTAAATATGTATTACATTTTCATTTTCATTTTCTTTATTTAGGATTATCTTACATGCTCTTAAATCTATATAACAATCATGACTGATGCTTATCTAATTATAGGTAACTACATTACAATACATAATATTATATGTAATGTATGTTGTATTATATGTATTATGTATGTATATCTATGAATTGGTGTGAATTCATATGTACTTACAAATAAAACTTTTTGTATCTTAAATAAACTAGTATAGTACCTAAATAGTAATAAAATTTTACTAATTCATACCTGCTTGGTAAAAGGAGTGATCCATTTCGACCCAAAACACATTTTTATCACAAAACTAAGATCATCACTACGAATTGTGTTAAATGTGTTTCAATTGCGTTACACAAAACTGTGTTATCTTCAGTACCACTACAAGTTGTTACTGATAAAGGTGTCCACAAAAAAGGATAATTGAGATAAGGCTACTTTCACATTGACACCGCGATCTGTAGCGTGCGACAAAGCAGAGCGACTATTTGTATTTGTAGTTTAATACCTATTCGTACTTACCTCATTAAATCGAGCATTCTCAAGTAAACATAAGTGAGCCCTCACGGTGCTTTTGTAGGGTCGGGATTCCACCAGTGTGCAGCACAGTGAGCCACAAGCATTTTTCCACACAGGTGGAATTCCGCCTTGGACACACCTGAATTTATTCTTAACGTGTCCATGCAATTTTGGAGCCCGCTGTACCTTTCATGAGTTGCAGTAATTACACCTACTTTTAGTTCTTTATATCTTCGCGCTACAATGAGCGTTTTCCGTATCTGGACGTATCTTGACTCTTATCGTTTATAAATGTATGCAAGTAAGATTAGTGTTCTTTGATATGGTTTTATTATTATGCACATCCTCTTTACACTAGTGTTCTGTCTGATTTATTCTATGTTGCTATGAAACGTTGTTGATTTGCTGTTACTTTTGACTTATCTAAATAAAATATACACGTAAACACATTTCTCGTTCTACTTTAATATGGTAGCGGATCGTAGTAGTAGTAGTAGTAGTAAATCACTTTATTGTACAAAACAAAAATTGATAACATGAAATCGTGGTTCGAAATGTTACACTATTTGCAATTGTAGTGAAGAAAGCGAAATTCCCAAAGACTTTTTCGTCGGGTATAAAAATTGAGATTGGTCGTCTTGACGGAGCCACAAACTGGCAAACCTGGCGGTATACTGGTATTCAAGAAGGCGAAATACGCTCACTCAAAAGACTATCTCTGCACTAAATTACGTCTGACGCTAGGAATTCTACAGTTGAATATATCTATATCAAATGCTTTAGACAACTCAGTTAGGTTACGATACGACTGGCGCGCGTTAAAAAACTATTCTGTCTGTATTTGGAAGATGCACTTTTGATTGCTATTGGGGGATGATACTTTTAGAACGAGAGGGGGTTTTGAAACAGCTTACTTAGCAATTCAGGGCAATCGATTACATCATTAGTAATACTAAGGAGATAAGTAATATCGGCTATTTCACGGCGTTTTTGTAAAGGGATAATGTGATGGTGCTTACATATTTTAAGATAGTTGGAAGAACTGTAGGGATATTTTACTTTAAAGCAAAGGTGTTTTATGATTTTTTGCTGAATGCGTTCGATTCTGTCAGTAAAATGTCATTGTAAGCAAGGGTTCCAGACCTGAGAGGCATATTCTAACTTACTTCTAACATATGAACAATAAAGCACTTTGAGCGTCTTGGCCAGAGTGAAGTGAAGAGAATTGCGCATTATGAAACCTAGTGCTTATAAGCGCCACTTATTGAGAGTCGTGTATGACACCTAAATCTCTCATAATACCTGATACTTTCTGAAGAGTTTGACCCTTTAAGGCATAGGTAGTGTCGATTAAGTTACGTTGGCGTAATAGTAATATTGAGTCAGCAATAGAGTTTATTTTTATCGGCGAAACAAAGAAACTTATAATGCAGGAGAAATTTATCAATATCATGAATAAATATATTAAAGAGCAATGGTCCTTGCGGTACCCCACTAGGAACAGTGACCCAGCCAGACATATAATTATTCACAACAACAGCCATCCTATTCTCGATATAGGATATGAATCATCGCAGTAAATCCCTATTTATCCCGATGTTATTCAGCTTTAATATTAATAAACTGTGGTCAATACGATCGAAATATTTGCTGTAATCAGTATATATTACATCAATACATCAACTTTAAACCCAGTATCCATAGCATCAGTAACATAATCGTTCAACAGAATAAGATTAGATACGATCTACGTCGCAAAAACCCGTGTTACTTAAAGAATTATAATCAATAATCATGATCAAAAACAATTTTTTCAAGCACTTTTAATAAAATACGTCATTTGGAAATGGGCCTGTAAATCCCAATATCAGTTTTGGGCCCTTTTTAGGGTTCCGTACCCAAAGGGTAAAAACGGCACAGTCCCGGTCCCATTTTTACCCTTTGGGTACGGAACAGAAGGAAGGCCAAAGGCGCAGGCGCCACATATAGGTGTAGGCGCCATCTGTCCGAGAATCAATTTTTCTTGATTTCCGAGGCACGTTTTTCCTTTAGACTGTATTCTTCTTAATACGGAGTTACATAGGTCATTGACGTAAGTAAAATATGGAAAACACACAATTTTATTGCTAGCTAATCGTTATCGTTATAAGGTCTATTTTATTTTTTTATTGCTAGCTAATCGTTATCGTTATTAAGTCTATTTTATTTTTTTATTGCTAGCTAATCGTTATCGTTATTAAGTCTATTTTATTGTTTTATTGCTAGCTAATCGTTAACCTAGGCCATTATTAAGTTTATTCAATCCAAGGCAATCGGTTGCGACGATATCAGTCGGTATATGATAGTATCTGTCCTTGATTGCGTGCTTCTTATACTGACTGATATCGTTAACACCTCGCTTTCTAACGGCGAATTTCCAGCTCGCTGGCGCAGGGCCTTCGTCATACCTTTGCCAATAACAAATAACCCCTCTTTAGTTAGTAATTTCCGGCCCATCTCCATACTCCCGTTTCTCACGAAGCGGTGGCTCACAAACAGTTTTCAAAGCTTATTTTCTCGCACAAACTTCTGAGCCCCTTTCAGTCAGGTTTTCGGCCGGGACATAGCACCTGTACTGCGCTGCTTAAGGTGACCGAGGACATAAGACGTGGCATGGCGAACCAAATGGTCACTGTACTTATTCTTGTGGATTTTTCTAACGCTTTTAACATTGTCGACCATGAAATTCTCCTTGCCCTTCTTGAGCACTTTAACGTGACGCCGGGTGCTTTAAATTGCTTCTCGCCGTATCTTTGCGGGCGTCATCAGCCGGTAC